>NC_048298.1:107982248-108185159 GCF_013100865.1 Trachemys scripta elegans | reverse complement strand
TCTATATGCATCCGAAGAAGTGGGCTGTAGTCCACGAAAGCTTATGCTCTAATAAATTTGTTAGTCTCTAAGGTGCCACAAGTACTCCTGTTCTTACTGCTGGTAAAGTGTGACTAAAGAGAGCACAAGATACGGAACAGATCGCTGCTCAGTGAGCTACTTGGAAAATACAAGAAAAAAAGATGTGGACCATGACAAAGTGCTAAACTACTGTTGTGTACCGAGAAAGATGTCAATCTACCATTTAGACACTGAATAAATAAATAACTAAGGACTTCTTCTGTACCAAATTCTCATGTACTGTGTATAAAAATTACATGCCTACTTGTGGACTGCAGAGTGTATCAAATGGCTGTGTGTGATTGCGTTACTACATCAAGTACTTGAGGTCTACTCATGAAGAGCACTACATATAAGCTAGGTATTATTCCACAGACACAACCTGCAGACCTAAGTATGTATTTTACCTCTGTACTCTCCTGTAAATATTGCTGTAAAAGAGAAATAAAAGAAAGAGATGAGAGGAACAGTTAAGTTCTTGGTAGCAGGCCCAGCCTAGGACCACTCATGCTGGAAACAAGGTCTTCTGCTCATTTGTACAGCTGGCTGGCAGCCTGACTTTTCAACAGTCTTTCTCTGTCTGCTTAAGATGATAGCTCCAACCCCCTCAGCTAGCAAGTTCTCTACTCCTGCCTATCACATCACTCCACAAACAGTCGTTTCCCTTGTCTACTTCCCCATTCCAGTTCCTTAGTGGGAGAGCGATGAGAATCCAGTTTCCTGAGACTGTACACAAGCATCATCAACTGGAGTTCTGCTACCTTTAGGCACTGTTCTGTACCATGGTCATCAAGTAGGCTCTTGTCTGTTTCCTTAAATACTATCTTAAAAGAAAAACAAAAGTTTAACGTTTTGAAAAGTAGGATATTATGTGGCTGTAGAGAAGAACTATAACAGGACTCCACGTTGATCTGTCACACAGGTTCTGTTAGCAGCAGCCTGAAATTTGTAGAGATTTAATCATGTTGGTGTTCCAGTGCCTATTGATCTGTGGACATTTTCTGTACCCTACCCTATTAATTGTCCACTGAGAGTGATTTGTCTGTGTGTGTGTTTGTTTTTGTTGGTTTTTTTTTTTAAAGTTCCCCTGAAGGAAAAGTTTAGATGATTTTAGCCAAACTCAAAAAAATCCAGGTATGTTTTCATTTAGAAGTGGCTTGAGTAATACAATCCAGGCACCGAGCAATCTATAAAAATAATATCTGTACATGAAGCGACTGTAGTCTTAAGAATCCAGTGGGGCTCAGAGGGGGTAGCTGAAAGTAAACTGGTTGGGAGCTCTGTGAAAGGGATAGGAAGCAGGGTGGTCATGTGAGTGAGTGTAAATCAAGGAACAGAGCTAAGTCTTGCATGAAATCCAGCTCTTTGCAGAGTGGGAAATACCAGAGTGCCCGAGGAAGAGAAAATAGGGAGTGCAAAGCCTGATGGGTTATTAAAAGTGAGTAAAAACAGTAGACCAGAAACTTCATCCATGGGGAATTTGCCAAAAGAGACTGAGATTGAAACAAAGGGGGAAAGAATAACGTAGAAAAGGGCAGACACCAGAGTAGAGGAGGAGATTTTAGCTTTGAAGGTGGCAGGGAACAGAGGTGAATTATTAACAGGGATCCGGGGAAGGGATAGCTTAGTAGTTTGAGCATTGGCCTGTTTAAACCCAGGGTTGTGAGTTCAATCCTTGAGGGGGCTATTTAGGGATTTGGGGCAAAAATTCTGTCTGGGGATTCGTCCTGCTTTGAGCAGGGGGTTGGACTAGATGACCTCCTGAGGTCCCTTCCAACCCTGATATTCTCTGATTCCTGGACATACACAAACTATTAGCAATCAGGAGAGCCACCAGTTGTATAATGGTAGCTCAAGTTCTGAAAGGTGAACATAAATTTGTAATGCACAAAGGCATTTTATTTAGAGGACTACCTCATGGCTGACCTTCCATCACTAAGTCTGGGATGACGTCCCTCGCCACAGGTACAAGCTTGTTACCATTTCAGAGGAGAAGGTTGATGGACTCACAGGCTACCTGAAGAGAAGACAAAACAACAGGAAAGCAGTGAGACAGCAGAAACACCAGGACAAGAAAAATTGCCCTTGGAGATTAAAAAGGAAGGAACTCTCAAGTTTAAAGCAGAGAGAGCTCAACAGAGTCTGGGCATGGATAATGAATTGAAAGGAGCATGGGAATGGGCCAGAAGAGGAGTATGTGAGATGGGTCAGTACAAAGACTCCAGAGAAAAGGAAACCAGGGGCCTGGTGACAGATTTCATACCGCAAGTTATTGACCAAATGTTCCTGTCTGGGGAGAAATTCAGAAGGCGTGGCCTCTCAGGAATAGGAACCTACACCATGTTCATAGATTCACCTAGTCACAGAGACTAGGTGAGATTATTAAAGCAGGCAGACAGAACCCTTTCAGCATACTGCACATTGGAACCAGCCAGAAGGCCAAAGCAAGAGATTGAGACAATTGAGAGTGACTGCCGAGACATGAGCTGGGAGCTAAAGGAGAACGAGCTGTGCAGGTGATATTGTACTTATGCTGCAAGAGTCATTGGAGATTGTTCTTGCTACACCAAGAACAGGTGACCAGGAAGATATTCTCCTCAGCTCCACCATAATTAATGTGATATTGGATATATGAAGAGCTTGCATGGGAAAGATAAAAAGTTTAAGGCACAGGAACGAGAGCCAGGGCAAAGCTTTGGTCAATGTTTATTTAGTCTGAACTGATCTGCTCATTCTTATTTGATGTACAATAATGTATCTGATTGCCTGCTCCATTGAGTTTCTTTGGATTATAACCTCCTAACTTGCTCTAACTGCAACAGTGTGGAAAACAGCAGGGACTGTCTGCTTCTTATATATACTTTGTATTTCTTCAGCACCATTTAGCCACAGATTTAAAAAACGTCATACTTACAAACAAGCTTCATGACACTGCTAAGAGGAAGGGAAATATTATTATCCCCATTTTAAAGAAAGAAGAATTGACACACAGCAAGGTTAAGTAAGTGACTTAATCAAGATTATACAGGAAGGCTGTGGCAGAGGTGGAAACAGAACCCAACTCTCCTGCCTCCTAGCCACTGGGCCAGTAGTTCTCAACTCTTTCCCACCTAGATCCTAAAAATCTTCCATGGCTTTTAGCCATAATTTATCCACTTCCCACAACCCTCCATAGCCTCCCAGAGCAGCACTTCTCACAGATCCAAGTGCTGTGTGGGCAGGAAGGGTGTAGACAAAGCCTCAGCTTACACTGAGGCTTTGTCTACACTGCTGAGGTAAGTCGACCTAAGTTACGCTATTCTAGGTACGTGAACAACGTAGCTGGAGTTGATGTAGCTTAGGTTGACTTTCTGCAGGTGTCTTCACTGTGCTGCATTGATGGGAGATGCTCTCCCCTTGACTTACCTTACTCTTCTCATTCCAGTGGAGTACTGGAGTTGACGGGAAAGCGCTCTGTGGTTGATTTAGTGGATCTTCACTAGACCCACTAAATTGACCCCTGGTGCATCGATCATAGCAGCATCACTCCTAGGCAAGTTTAGGCATGCCCTGAGATTGGGAGGGAATGGAGCAAACACAGGGACATAGAGGCAGCAGAAGAACAGGGAGGGAGCAAACTGCTTCTTTCCTTTCCTATCCAAGCTTCCGCACTGGGTCTTTGCAAATAAAGAATTTCTGATCTTGTTTTTTCTTTTTAGTCAGTGGGTGTGACCTAGAAGGAGCCCCCTCGCAATTCCTCTCCTGGTTATGACCCACTGGCTGAGAAGTCTTGCACTTGATAAAACTGTATCCCTTGTGTTGCAGAGAGAGGAAAAACAGGAGAATCAATAAAGCCAGCAGGGCACACTTAACAAGGACAATATTTTCATATGCAATTCCTGTATCAGTCAGAAAAATTACCTTCACTGTGAAATGTATAACAGAGCAAGCTAGAGAAGCCAAATCAATGCAAGTTGCCCATTATCTTCCCCCATCCTATTAGCATCTGCTCTTTCTTCTTCGAGTGCTAGCTCAGGTCGATTCCATACTAATTGTGCCCATGCACAGTTGCTGGAGAATTTTCCCTTAGTGGTATCCATAGGACTGGTCCTAGCACCCCTTGGAGCCCTATGCACATATGCCCGCATAAGGGGCACTGCCAGATCCGCACCCTCTGTTTCTTCTTACCGCCCTAGATGGTTGCTTGGAACGACCTTCTTGCTTTCCCAAGGCTTTCCTAACAATGGTTTGGACTCTGACCTATTGTTAAGGTTGCGAGTTTGTCACAGAGGTCACAGAAAGTCACGTGACTTCTGCAGTGGCCAGTGTGGCTGGCCCGGGGGCCACCCGAGCAGCTCGGGCAGGCCCTGGGCCAATGGCACCAGCCACTGCTGGTGTAGTCTTGGGCCACCGCCCCCCCCACCCCACAACAGCAGCAGGAGTTTAGGTGTGGGAGAGGGCTCAGAGCTGGGGGTTGGGGTGCAGGAAGGGGTGAGGGTTCCCGGCCAATGGGAGTTGTGGAGCAGGCGCTTGGGGTGGGGGCAGTGCGCGGAGCCAGGAGCTGAGGGAGGGACATGTAGTCACTTTCAGGAAGCTGCAAGGAGCCAGGTAGGGAGCCTAACAGTCCCCCACCTCCCCAGCACCAGTGGGAATCCAGGGCTGCTCCCCCCCCCCCACCCCCCACCCCCCCCCCCGCGCGCCCCCCCCCCCCCCATGAACACCCCTGGGCCCCCCCAAGCTTAATCAGGGGTATATAGTACAAGTCATGGACAGGTCATGGGCCGTGAACTTTTATTTACTTTTACTAAAAATACCCATGACTAAAACATAGCCTTACCTATTGTCTATAGTTTTTGTAGTCAGCAAATTTAGTTACAAGTTAGTCTTAGTGTACATAGTGTAGACAGTTGTCTCAGTCATAGAGGGATGTCATCTCAAGGTCTGGGCATGCCCTGGTCTCTGATCTTCAAGCCGTGCTCCTCGTGCAACAAGCCTATGCCTCTGAGCAGCCCGCATTCGGCCTGTCTAAAGTGCCTCAGGGAAGCTCACATTAAGGAGAAGTGTATGATCTGCAAGGGCTTCACACCAAGAACTCAGAAAGATTAAGACATTCACCTGAAGGCTCTGCTAATGGAGGCAGCCTTCAGACCATCCTCTGAACCATCCCACTCCGAATCGGCACTGAGTACTTCGGCCTCCACTGGCACCGTGCTCTTCCTGGCACCATTCTCCATTCCCGGTGCCAAAAAACAGTGCGCCTGAGTCGTACCTAAGATGTCAAGGCATGCCATTCTTTGACAATTGGTTGATCAAAGGCTGCTCGAGAGCTCAGGTTCAGCACAGCATTGGCATAGTATGGGCCACCAGTCAGGCGCTGAGCCTGTTAATAAACGAACAGAAATCAACACTAGTCCCTATGCAGAGAATAGAGTTTACAGGGGCAGTGCTCAATTCCACTCAGGCCAAGGCCTACCTGCCAGAGGCCCGGTTCTGAACTATGTCAGATCTAATCACCCACATCACAGCTCAGCCACTTACAACCACCCAGATGTGTCTCAAGCCGCTAGGTCCCGTGGCAGCATATACTTACATGATGCAGTACACATGGCTACGCCTCAGATCCCTACAGATGTGGCTGGCGTCAGTCTACTTCCCGGGCAGACACCACTTGGATTCGGTTCTCACGATTCTGTCAAATGTCTTAGCATCTCTGACTTGCTGGATAGACCCGTGTTTGGTGATGAAAGAGGTGCCTTTTGCTGCCCTCTGCCCCGTACCCATCAGTAACCTTGGTTTTGGATGCTTCAGACCTGGGGTGGGGAGCCCACCTTGCAGACTCAGAACCCAGGGTCTCTGGTCCCAGGAAGAACTCTCCCTGCACATAAATGTTGGGGAACTCAGGGCTATATGCTTGGCCTGCCAGGTGTTCCTTCCCCAGCTCTCTGGCAAGGTCATGCTGGTCTTGATGGACAATATGGTCTCGATGTTTTATGTCAACAAGCAAGGGGGAGCTCGTTCATCAGCCCTGTGTCAAGAGGACCTCCAACTGTGGGACTTCTGTGTGAACCACACCATTCACCTTGAGGCGGCACCTCCTGGGAGACCAGAGTGCGTTGGTGAATCACCTCAGCAGGTCCTTTTCCTCTTGTTACAAGTGGTCTCTTCACCCAAAGGTAGTCAGTGCTATCTTCCAGAAGTGGGGGACTCCCCAGGTGGACCTGTTCACCATCAGACAGAACAGGAAATGCCACCAATTCTGTTCAAATCATGGGCTCAGCAAGGGCTCCCTGTCCGACGTCTTCCTGCTCTCGTGGGCGGGCAGACTGCTGTATGCCTTTTCACTGATCCTCTTCATTCACAAGGTCCTCCTAAAGATCAAGAGGGACAAGGCAAAGGATATCATGATAGCTCCATTGTGATTATGCCAGCACTGGTTCGGTACGCTTCTGGACCTCTCAGTAGAAACTCCACTAGAGCTCCCACCACTTGATTTCGCAAGACAAAGGCCAGTTGCTTCATCCAAACCTTGCCTCCCTACACCTGACAGCTTGGCTTCTATGTGGCTAAACCCTGAGGAGTGGGCCGGCTCAGATCAGGTCCAGCAAGTCTTGCTAGGTAGCAGAAAACCCTCCACCAGGGCTATCTACTTGGCTAAGTGGAAACATTTCAGTTGTTGGGACTCTGAATGGAATCTTTCTCCATCTCGGTCTTCCCTGCAGTCCATCTTGGACTATTTGCTCCACCTGAAGCACCAGGGTCTGGCTGTGTTGTCGGTCAAGGTTTACTTTATAGCGATCTCTGCCTTCCATCATCCAGTCCAGGGCAGATCAGCCTTCTCCCACAAGATGACGATCAGGTTCCTCAAAGGTTTGGAAAGACTCTACCTGCAGGTTCATGACCTGATTCCACCATGGGACTTAAACCTGCTCCTGATTCCACCATGGGACTTAAACGAGCCCCCCCTTTGAGACGCTGGCATCTTGTTCACTATTGCCCCTCTTATGGAATATTGCCTTCCTAGTGGTGATTACTTCAGCCAGAAGGGTCTACAAAATCAAAGCCCTGACTTCAGAACCCCTTTATACGGTGTTCTTCAAAGACAAGGTCCAGCTGTCCCCCCACCCGGCCTTCCTATCAAAGGTGGTGTCGCAGTTCCATAACAACCAGGACATTTTTTTGCCTGTCTTCTTTCCAAAGCCTCACAGCACCAATGAGGAATGTTGGCTACATACTTCAGACATTAGACCGGCCCTGGCCTTTTATATCGAAAAGACTAAGCTCTTTCACAAGTCTACACAACTTTTTGTAGCTGTGGCAGACAGGATGAAAGGACTACCGGTGTCATCCCAAAAAATCTCCTCCTGGATAACCGCCTGCATTCAAGCTTGCTATGAGCAGGCGAAAGTTCAGTCTCTGGCCATTGTGACCGCTCATTCCACAAAAGCCCAGGCTTCTTCAGTACCATTCCTCATGCAGATGCCAATCCAGGACATCTACAGGGCCACAATATGGTCGTTTATTCATACATTCGTGTCCCTCTATATGCCATCACCCAGCAGGCCCGTGACGATGCCAGTATTGGTAGAGCAGTATTGCAATCAGCATGTCCATGAACTCTCAGCCCACCTCCAGGGATACTGCTTGTGAGTCACCTAGCATGGAATCGTCATGAGCAAGCACTCGAAGAAGTAAAAACAGTTACTAACCTTTCGTAACTATTGTTCTTCGAGATATGTTGTTCATGTCCATTCCATGACCCGTCCTCCTACCCCTCTGTTGGAGTTCTTGGCAAGAAGGAACTGAGAGGGTGCAGAGTCGGTGGCACCCCTTATACTGACGCATGTGCACAGGGCTCCAGAGGGCACTAGGGTCAGCCCTGTGGATACCACTAAGGGAAAAAGCTCTGCAACTGTGCACGTGGCACATGGAAACCTAGCATAGGATGGATATGAGCAACACATCTTAAGAGCAACAATTACAGAAAGTTAGTAACCATTTTCTCCTCCAATTTCTCAGGGTCCCTAATATGATTCCTGCTGTTGATAGAGCTGCTGTTGCACTTAGGCCTTATAAATAGGGCCCTACCAAACTCCCAGCCAGTATCCGTGGAGTTTCCTGCAGCCGAGGTTGGTTCCCAGAGATGGGTCTGACCCAGCCTCAGGAGTGGCCCATGCAAAGGAAGAGGGAGGTCTGTCCTACCCCAGCCCATCCGGGACTAGCAGCTGGAGCCCTGCACACAGTAGGAGCCCCCAGCTGGGGCACCCTCAGCCTTGCCTCTCCTCGGTTTCAGACCCAGCGCTTGATAGTTAAAGGGGCCTTGGGCTGGCTGTGTGTGTGGATGAGGATGACCACAGCATCCCCTGGACCATGGGTCCCTGGCAGTCACCCACTTGCCCACCTTTAAGGCCAGCCCTGCCCCCCCCCCCCCCCCCCCTCCCCCGAATTGATGATCCCACCCCATACTAGGCCACCCTCTGCACTGCTGCTGGCAGCTATACTGCCTTCAGAGCTGGGCTTCCAGCCAGCAGCCACTGCTCTCCAGCTGCCCAACTCTGTGAAATCTGGTCTCCCCTACAATAGCCAGATTTCACGGGGGAGATCAGATTTCACAGTCCATGACGAGTGTTCCCTCTAATTTTTCCCATGAATGTGTGGAATGAATTTTGTTATGTGCACCAATTTTGTTATGTGCTGGGGATGAGGAGTTTGGGGTGCAGGCTGCCCCGGGGCTATGACAGGGAGAGGGGACTCCCCCCAGCTCTCTCTCCCTGCAGCAGCAACTGGGCTGGGGGTGAGAGGTGCCTCTCCCTGCCACAGCAGCTCTGGGGCTGCATGATAGGCGCCTCTTCCCCATCCGTGGCAGGTCCGGGGCTGGGCTGGGTTGGGGCCAGGGGAGGGGTGCCTCTCCCCAGCATGGCAGGTCAGGGACTGGGGGAGAAGCATCTCTCCCCACCGCAGCCCTGAGCGCCTGTACGGCGCTTAATAGGCTGCTGCGCGGTCATGCAGCTTAGAGGGAACTTAGTCCGTGATATGTTTTTCATGGCTGTGAATTTGGTAGGGCCCTATGTTGTTTTTTTTCCTGCCAGGTGACTGCAGCATCTCTGTGGGAGTTTTGGAGGCTTTGTGATGGGTCTGTCCATAGATGAGTGATTGCTTCAGGCATTTCAGACAAGAGCAAATGAAAATTTGTATGGAAAAGGGAAGAATCTGTATATAGAAACATAAGTTTGTCATAGTGGGTCAGACCAATGGTCTATCAAGTCCAGTATCCCTCCTGTCAGTTACCAATAATTGCAGTTTCAGAGAAACCCCATGGCCCAGAATAATAGTGATTTTAGCCAATGGATGGCTGCATATGGATGTAACATGTCTTCCTGATCCCCTGAGATGATAACCTTATGCTCTGAAACCTGAGAATGAATTATACTAAGTTTGTTATAAAACTTATCCAGGTCTTTTAAAAATCCAGCTGTCACATGTGACGCAATGGCTTCCTGCAGCAGTGAATTCTCTTGTTGACTATGTGTTTATATCATATTTTATTGTTGTGATAATCTCATATAGAAGGAAAGTGAGGAGTGGAAAGTAGTTGTGATCCTATAACCTGGACTAGCTACACTTGCCACCTGGCCATTGGTTGCATTTTAAGTGTCTTCATTGATGTGCTAAGCTTTTCTCAATGCATGAGGATCACAATTCATAGATTCCAAGGCCAGCAGGGACCACTGTGATTGTCTAGTCTGACCTCCAGTACAGCACAGGCCATAGAACTTGCCCAAAATATATCCTAGAGCAGATCTTTTAGAAAAACGTCCAGTCTTGATTGAAAAATTGTCACTGATGGAAAATCCACCATGACCCTTGGTAAATTGTTTCAATTTTTTACCCTCACTGTTAAAAATGTACACCTTATTTCCAGTATGAATTTGTTTTGCTTTAACCTGCAGCCATTGGATCATATGCATATACAGTACGTGACACGGTTATGCATTATCTGTGCCAGTAGAGGCTGCCACACACCTCCTTCACAGTGAGGGATAGCAATTAAAAATGTTAATTTAGGGTGGGGGTGGGGGGAGAGAGAGGGGTTGAGGGTTCTCTGTATAACCTGCATATTGCCAGCATTCCCCAGGCAGGAGCTCTCTGCTGAATGGCTTCGCTCACTCTCCATCCATCACAATCTCTTAGATATGTTCATCGTTTCTTGCAAAATAAGACATTGAAAATGAACAGACAGCACAGTTTAATAGCTGTTGTAACCGTTCAGAGCAGTAATGTTCCATCAAAATTTTTTGTGTGTAATCTAAACAGCACACCCATTTTGCTGTTGCCTAGTCTGATAGCTGGACTCCTATGCAGACATAAAGTAGCTTAGTAGCTGTCAGAATGTAATACTGTACATTAAAATACAGGTAATGCTTTTCTTTGTAGTGGATTTACAGACCTAGAGAGCAGAGTGGAGCCTGGAGAGCAGAATGGAGCCTATCTTAAGTTGTAGCTAGAACAGAGAATCATTCCATACTGGAAATGCCAATTAACTGCAACATCACTGGAGTGAGAGTTACACTAAGGTCATAGCTACAGCGAACAACCATTGCTAATGAGATTCCAGTGCCAGGCTGCCTGCTTTGTGTACGTCAGATTTCATATGAATTCCCCTGAGGCCACAACTATTTGGCTTCTCTCAAAAACTTCAGGAGCCTCTGGCTTGGAAAGATGTTAACTTCGATCTTGACGCAGTGCTTACCAGAAGGCAGGCAGTTGGAATGTGTGTTTTTAACCAGAGCAAATGATTTTGGACAGAGGGCATGACTGGGAATAACATTTTTATTTAATTATTTTTAGCTCAAGTCAGACTGAATGGAATGCATTTCCTCGATTTCTTTGAAGGGGGCTGTAGGCTGCTCCATCCCTGATCAAGTTGAGTGGTTTTCTGAGCTGTCACTCTCTTTTTTTATTCACTGTCATACACGCTACACAAATGTTGACAACAGCAGAAGAGAACACCATATAAGTGAGGTTGCTATAAATTGATTTTTAAGACATGTACACTGTGATATAGTCTAGTAATATGAGAGTTGATTTGTGCTCACTCTTCCCTGTTGGCTAGAATAATTCTTGTCGGTCTATAAGGTGGAATAGGGATTGTCTCCTACATGTATACATACAATGTCTAGAACAATGGGACTCCAGTCTCAGTTGGGCCCGAGTCCTGGTACCCTCCCCACCTTGCAGGGTCCTGGAACCCAGGCTCCATCCCGAGCCTGGAAGTCTACACAGCAATGAAACATCCCCACAGCCCAAGCCCCGCAAGCCTGAGTCGCCTGGCACAGGCCAGCCGCCGATGTCTAGTTGCTATGTAGACATACCCTAGATGCTACAAAGATAATATGAGCTGCTTGCAAGAAATATGCTGGTTTGATCTCTAACCTCCTTAGACTCTTTTTGTGAAGGAAATCCAAGTAGGTGCTTAATGATTCTTCAGTACAGAACATGATTTCTATTTTAATCCTCTTAGGGCAGAGTTACAGCTAAAACAGGCAATGGAAGGACAATCTCTGTGAAAAGCAAGAGACACTGTCAGATGCTGAAGGAAGGAGAGAGCATTCATTATGAAAGCTAGCAGGTAACTTTACTAATTACAGATTTGGAAGTGGCTTGGTGAGAAGGGAAGTGACTTGAATTGTAATTAGAGGTCAAGAAGAGATGCTACCACACAATCTTTCCCAAATGTACTTTTGGTCCTGAGTTGAGGTCCATTCACAAGCAACCAGCTTCATTGTCATTGGTCAGGGAAACACTTCTGGTGCTTTGTTGAATAATTTGGGAGCAAAATATGAGACTCTAAAAACTGTTCTAATTTGATGTGGAATCTTTCTTGCTCCTCCCTTTCTTTTTAAACCCATCACAATATCTTTAGAGATAACTAGTGGCTGGCAAAAAATCAAAAACATGTTTTCATAAATATTAATGAAAAAATGATTGACTATTTCATTCCAGGCTTTCCCATGGCTCAGAAGTTCTCTTTTTGTGACATTTTATTAAAGGCCAGTTTTATCTCAAAACACGTTCAAATCGATCATCAGCCAGTTAAAACGTTTGAAATGTTAAAGGTTTTCTGTGGGGAAAAAACGGTCAGTCCTATTTTCAAGAAAAAATCATGAAATGTCACAGATCATGACTTCGAGACTACTGGCAAAATTGGAGCATTTTGTGAATTGCAAATTAAATGCAAAAATCTAAGATTCGACGCTTTTTGAATTGCATTTTGCATCACTATGGCTTTTGTGTTTGAGGTCCTCCAGGTGCTTTATAAATATCAAAGCCAAATGTTCAAAACTAGCCAATGATTTTGAATGCCCTAGCTGAGACACCTAGGGCCTGATTGTCAGAGGTGCTGAGTACTCACCACTCCAGCTACAGGCAGTGGAAGGAGCACCTCTAGAAATCGGGCGCATGTAGTCTCAGGACGGACGCTCAAAATCTGAGGAACTCCATACTAGGAGACCCTTAGTAGGGCTCCCCATTCAACTGATTCTCTCTCCTCTTCTACCACTGTCAAATCTGTACTCCCTAGTCCATCCTTTTCCCCTCACCCTTGCCAAGCAATTCTCTGGTCTCCAATTCACCTTCTGACCACCCCTCTCTCACACATTCTATCCATCCTTTTCTGCCCCCAGCTGTCCTCTCTGAGTCCACCCTGTACAACCCCTCCCACCTACTCAGTCCTGTAACTATCCCCAGCCAATTGATGCTCTGTTCTCTTCCTCTCAGCTCATTTACATTCTACCTCTGCAGCCCCCTTCAGCAAATTGATCTTCTTCCCACCACCCCAATCTCAGGCAAATTTATTCTTTCTTTAACCCCTGGACCTGCAATTTGTATCTCCCTCACCCCCTCAGTTTGATCATCTAGCTCTTTTGGCCCACTCCCCGCAGCAAACTGACCCCTGCCCTCACAGCAAATGGATCTTTTCCCTCCGGTGGGCACTCCACCAAATGGACCCTTCCCTATTGCTCACCCAGCAATTTGATCCTTCTCTGAAGCCCTAGACTGATCTTTTCTCTCATTGCCAGGGACGAGGGTTCCTATGGATGCTCTTTAGTGAAGAGAACTGTCCTGTGCTAGGCTAATGCAGCACCTGGGGTGAGACCCTCCTGCAAGATCTGTGGGGCTCTTATTACCTAGCCAGGGTGCAGTCAGAGCAGTACTCTCACTCTCATACTGTAATATGGTGGTTGTGGAGAACCGTACCTGGCAAGAGCTCGCCGGAACCAGTGGTTGTGCAGAGGCTCTTGTTAGGCAATGCTGATCAGTTAGAACTCAGGCACTGAAAAAAGCAGTTGTCTGTCAGACTTCTTGCCTCTCGGTAAGGCTAAAGAGCTCATCTTCCAATTTTGGGGCACTAACTGAGGGTATCTCTATACTGCAGTGTCAGCCCAAGGTTTGAACTCAGTCTCAAGGCTAACCCCCACCCTTCCACCTACGCACAAATCGTGCTAACTCAGGGATCAGACACAGGGTCCCAGGACCCCACAGAGGTGGAGGGTCTGAGCCTGAGTCAAGCTGGGACCCAGGGTCCAAGCCCTATTGTTTTGCAGTGTAGACACATCCCCACTGGATGCGTGCTCTGGGAGTCCACCAAAAGTATCCCACAATCCCACAGGCCAACTTTCTCTGTCCTCTGGAGAGACAAGTTTGGTGGACAGTCAAGTTTTCACACACTGTACCATGAACAAAGGGCTAGAGCAGCCACATTTTGGGAGGGCGCTAGGAAGTCTGGGATATGGGTGGTTGGATTCAGGCGCACATAATGTAGTATAAAATGTTGGAGCCCCAGGCTGGGACCCAGGGTTCTACAATTCCTAATCTGGACTTTCAAATCAGTGTAGATGCTCAAGTCCTAGGTTAACAAATCAAGGGTCTGCTGACTTGAGTTCTACTAACCCTGTCTACACCTGCAGCTGGCCCTGATCAGCTGACTTGTGCAGCTTAGACTGAAGGGCTATAAAATTGCAATGTAGATGCTCTGCTTGGAACCCAGGATCTGGGACCCTCCCCACACATGGGGTTCCAGAGTCCAGGCATCAGCCCAAGCTCAAACATCTATGCTGCAATTTTATTGGCCCACAGCTCAAGCCCTGCAAGCCCAGGTCAGCTGCGGGTGTTTTATTGCAGTGTAGACATGCCCATAGTGGCCTGAGTGGGCGCTGCTGAGCAACAGCACTGGAGGAGACACTAACTCCTCAGAGTGCTCCCTGGTCATTCAGAAGCTGCTGCAGGAGAGACAGTGACCCTCACCATCCCTCCATAGTGCTGGAAGGATGGTGAATCGGAGGATGAAAAGACAGGTACACTAGAGAAGAGAGGGTCAAAGGAGGCCTGGAAAGGGTAGAAGAGCTGCAGTGGGAGAGTCATGGAGGAGAGAGAGAAAAGTGTGAGGAAGAGGGAATGGGAAGGATAGGGGCAAAGAAAAGATAAAAAGAGGGAAGGTGTGAACAGTAAATGTAAACCTGCATGAGCAAGAGAGGCTGAATGAGAAAAGGGAAAACATTGAAGAAAAAGAAGGGTTTTGGGAAAACAACATCAGCTGGAAATTTTAAAAGGATGAATGATAACTGAGAGGAGAGATCCTGCCCAGACATGTCCCCCATTCTTCATATTCTGATTTGTATTACAGCTGTACTAGAAGCCCCAACTGGGATCAGAGCCTCATTGTGCCAGACACTGTACAAACACAGAGTTAGAGATAGTCCTTGCTGCAAAGAGGTTGCTAGCTAAATAGCCAAGATAAAGAGTGGGAGGTGAAGGTCACACAGCAGGTCAATTGCTGAGCTGGGAATAGAAACCCAGGTCTCCCTCAAGCCAGCACCTTGCCCACTAGACTGCACTACCTCCCTTAGCAATAATACTTAGAATTTATATAGAACTTTATATGTTCAAAGCTCCGTACAGATGTTAACTATTGAATCCTCACAAGTAGGGGGGTGAGTAAACTGAGACTGAAAGGGAAAGTGACTTTTCACTTCCAGGACCTGCAACCAACATATGGCCCTCCTTTACACAAGAGCACCAGGAGAGCTGTGGTTTGTGTGCTCTTTCCTCCTAATCGTGCATCCCTGCTGGAGCAGCCTGAATTTGGTCCAGCTCCCTCTGTTCTTATAACCTGGTGAAATCTTGACTGGAGCCTAAGAGGTAGTTAACACACTGAGTAGGAAGAGGAGATATTTGTAGTGTATCCTCACAGCAAGGTCATCACATCCTGCATTGAATATGCAACAGGATTTGGCCATGCAATTTACACTGAGCAATATGCATTTAGTAAAGCATCTTGGTGGTCTTGGAGATCAACAGAATAAGCGGCATCCTTTATTTAGTCACTTTGTGCCGTGCAATTCTAGTGCCTCTCCATGCGGCCACAATCTTGCATCATCCACCAGGCAGCACAACCCCACTTGAAAGAACTGTTCTAGAGCAGCCACCTCCACATGGGAGACTTTAATCCCTCTTAAAATTCTGTTTGTCTTCCTACTAATTGAGTTCCTTTGGGTCATGAAGTGGAAAAGATTACGTTTAGCTCCTGGGGGTGGTTAGATAAAGACACTGTCTGGTTTCTTTTCGGGTCTCTTTCTTAGAGCAGGTAGGAAAGCTGCCATTTGCCCAGATTTCTCTAAAAAATCAAATATCTGCTTTCACTATTTCTTTTATTCTATTGCATAAACAGTGGGGAGATGCTTCTCTGCTCCTTAGTCTCTGTGCATTCTGCCCTCCCTTGATGTCTCCTACTCTGGTTGCTCTGGGTTTCCTGCTGCTGCCGTTGCTGCTGAGAACAATGATGAATGCTGTGTGTTTAAAATGCTCTGAGCAAGAAAATGCCTGTTTTATCCCAGAATATTTAGACAAACCTAAATTTAGAGAGAAGTTTAAAAAAAAAAAAAAGCACCAGCCACAGGCATTAATTAATAGAACTTTTATATGACTGTTTCTATAAACAGTCGTAAAATCATGCAGTTTGCAGAAGAACGGATCTGGAGCCAGATGCTAACTGAGAGAGAGGGTGGAATTTAGAGATTGAAATGAACACGTAAGGTTAAATTCAGCCTCGATTAACTCCCGTGATGTTTTATGGTCCAGCTATTCACATCATTCTCTATTACATGATTTCTTTGACTTTCTTCTGAAGCATCCAGTACTGACTAATGTCACTACCAGGACGCTGGGCTAGATGGGCCACTGTTCTCAGTTAGTATGGCAATTCCTTTGTTCCAGTAATTACACAGGGATGAATTTGTTCTGCTGAACGATCAATAATGGCTGGATCTTTAGCTGTATTCCCCATGTTAAATGAACTTTTGTGACATGGCAAAGAGTTATATCAGACATATACTGTCACATCACAGTCTTTCTGTGAGCATTATCTCTTAGGCCCTGCCTCCATTGGCCATAGAAACCGTGTTTTAATAGTACAACTTCAGATTTCTATAGCACCATCCATCCAAGTCTCTCAAAATGCTGTATATACATTAGTGCATGTAACCTCGCAACACTCCTGTGAGTTGGGGAAGTATTATCCTCCCTGGCTTTATAGTGGGAAACTGAGGTGCAAAGAGATTAATATCACAGGAGGAAACTGAGGAACAGAGAGGTTAAGGTCTCACAGTCACTCAGTGGCAGAGCCAGGAATAGAACCCAGATTTCCTGGACCCCATTCCTGGGCTGTAACAATCGGCATCATATAACAGCAACACCCAGCAAAGCCATGGCTGCATTGGCTAAGCTGCTATTTTAGACAAGCTCTGGAATTTTTAACCATCATGTCTTGAGACCCTGCTTGGAAGATTTGCCTGACAGAATGGTAAAAATACCTCTCTGTGTCTAACAGGAGCCCACCCGAGGCCCTACCCCAGAGCTATCATTAGCATAGCTACACTGTTTCTGGCAGCTGCTGTAATATGGACGCTCGTTTTTCTAGTGTGGGCAAGGCCCTACGAGACTGCTTGCCAAACCAGTATATGGAAGTTAGGCCTTTTGAGAAGGCCAGAGGCACTGTGCTAGTATCACTCTTGCGAGAACTATTTCTGAAGACAGTTTGCTGGGCTGATGCTAAAGCACTGTTCTGGAGCAGGGAGCCAAGGAGCTTTCACACCCAGATCTTCATCTGATTAGTCCTGCTGTGAGATAGCATGAATGATAGAGACTTGAAGATGATCTCAACAGCAATGCAATGTATCAGCTGTGACCTACCCAAAGACTGTTTCCTCTGCTGATAGTTCCCATCCTTCCTTTAGGATGGAAAATAGTCTCACCAAAGTAGAATAAACTAAAATTAAATATTTCAAATTTTTATTTAAAGCCTGACTGTTCCATCCAAAACTACAATAGAAGTGTCCTATTAATCACAGACAACATGCTATCTTACATTGATGTTCATGGTTATTCAGCATTCCCAGTCAGATGACAGGATCCTAATGGATCCAGAAAGGGAAGCAGGCTAACATGGACACCATCTCCTCATCCCTTGATTCTGGTATCTACAGAAGAGTGAGACTCGGACAGTCATCCTTATGAGCCCCTCCAAAGGCCTGCAGTGTTCAGGGCTACCATGCAAAAAATCAGCATCATCCTGTATTTTAGTAATTGGGTCGCATCTTACAGGACACCAGAAGTCCTGGTTAGATTTTAAAATAACAGGCTTCATTCACCCCCCAGCCCCCGAGTTGTGTGCTGCCAGGTGAGCATACAACAACTTCCCCAAGGAAGAGCTAAAAGACCTATTTCCTGGAACACTTAAAACTAGGTTGGACAAAATGCTAGAAATTTATTGTAGGGAACAGCTCTGCATTGGCAGGGAGATGGATTGGATGATCTAATGGTCTTTTCCATTTCTAACTTTATCATCCCATCCAATTTTAACTCCTTAACTTGTCTTCTTAACAACATCCCCTCTCATCTCCCCTCCATCCCCATTCCTTTCCACCCTCACTTATTTCCTCCCTGTCTTTTATCCTCAAATTCTCATTGAGTTCCTCTCCTTCAGCCCTCAAGCACACTATCATATCCTCTATCCCACCGGACTCGCCAGCTAGTAGAGAGGAGAGACCCCAATACTAGGAAATGTAGCATAAGGGCCAATTGTGCACTGGTCAAGTAAGTGTCTAGGGAGGCAATCCCATGGCCAAGCAGAGCTCACACTCAAGAAAGTTTTTCTGATATTCAACCAAATTTTTCCCTTACTTAATTTCATCCCATTCTCCTTATTTATATCCCACTGTAACACTACATAATTCTCCATTCAGGTGTAAACTATGACCATGTCATCCCATAGCCATTACTTACCAAGCAATGCGTATTTAGCTTCTTTAATAATCTTCTCTTGTATATCAGTTACTCCAACCCTCTGATAATGCCTGTTGCTTTTCTTTGACCACCTTCTAATTTGTCAATATCTTTCTGATAAGTGCCTAGAAGTGAACTCCTATGTCCCAACTCCAGTCATACCAGAGCTACATTGAGAGGGGATATTTCTTCTCTGCTCCTTGCTGTGATGCCTCTGTGAATGCAGCTCAGAATTGCACTGGCCTTTTTGGCTGTCACGGTGCGTTGCTAACTTAGTTCTAATTTGCTGTCCACTCTCATTGCTAGGTCTCTTACACCCTCCCAGGTTTCTCCAGCCCAGTTTGTATATTTGCTTTGGGTTGTTTTTCACCAGTTGTTCAGAATTCGATTTCATTTTTTGCACCTTGTTGAATCTGTTTTTAGTTATTGCTTCCTTGTGTGTCAGAGGTGCTCAGAGACTGTAGTGACTGAGCACCGTAGAAATAACTATACATACAGTTATCAAATTAAACCTTTTCCAAGTCCCTTTGTATTATTGGTCTAGTCTCAATAGTACTTTCAGTTCATCTTTCTATTGCATTCTTTTGCTGCTTACTCCCTCTTCTAGCGCAGTACTGAAGGTTTTAAATAAAATGGGAGCTAATACATTATCAGCAGAATCATCTTCCCAACTCGGTCCATTGCTGTTTCTCATCATCTTTTGTTTCAGTCCTTTGGATAGTTTTCAAAGCACATGGCAGTTCTTTTAGCTAAACCCACTTGGATTAAATTGGGTCCAGATTATAAGTGGCAATACATAGATCAGAGGTGGGCAAACTATGGCCCACGGGCCACATCCAGCCAGGGCCGGCTCCAGCATTTCTGCCGCCCCAAGCAAAAAAAAAAAAGCCGCGATCACGATCAGCGGCGGCAATAGGGAAAAAAAAAAAAAAAAGCCGTGATCGGCGGCGGAAGTTCAACGGCAGGTCCTTCGCTCCTAGAGGGAATGAGGGACCTGCCGCCCCGAATTGCCGCAAGTGCCGCCCCTCTCCGTTGGCCGCCCCAATCACCTGCTTGTTAAGCTGGTGCTTGGAGCCGGCCCTGCATCCAGCCCAGGGGACTGTCCTGCCTGGCCCTTGAGGTCTCCCGGGAGGTGGTGGTCAGGGGACAAGGGGAGGGAGGGTTGGATGGGGGGGATACTGAGGGGGGGCTGTCGGGGGACAGGAAGGGGGAGGGGCAAATACGGGGCGGGGGCCAGGCTGTTTGGGGAGGCATAGCCTTCCCTATCTGGCCCTCCAAGCAGTTTTGGAACCCCGATGTGGCCCTCAAGCCAAAAAGTTTGCCCACCCCTGACATAGATGAAGGAGTAAGGAAAAAGAATCACCCACTTAGCACACCTGTACAGGAACCTCACACAATAACAGTCCCAATGCTTCCTGCACTAGAGCTCCTTGCAAAAAGAGTGAGGAAATGTTGCCCAGAAAAAGGCAACTTTTTTCTGTGACTTTTTATTAGTCATCAAAATATGAAAAAATCCAGTCAGTTCTATAGATGCTCAAATAACTGGGGGAGGTTCAAGAAAAAAACATCAATTTTTCCCCCAATTTTTTCAATCTTTCCAAATGTAGATGTTTTCGCTCCAGCTCTGCCCTATGCTACTGCTCATTCCTGCAGGATACAGAAATCAGGGACAGGAGGAGGTGGGGATCTGGCCCCTCTTTCTGCCTCCCTCCCTCCCCAATAAGCCAGAGTGGGGCCAGTATGTTGGGTCAAGTCTGCTCCGTTCTAATGCATGCAGTTCATTGCACCTCCTGCCCTCCATACATAAGCAGCAGCCCTGGAGAGAGTGTATTTCTCTGAGATATTATCATCTCTGTGCTCCTCTTAGGGCAGTTGGGCTCTGCATTGCCCCCTGCTCAGGGCTGGAGCATTCATACCACAGTGTAGCCCTTAGAGAGGCATTTGTTCTGGGGTCCACATTGGTGCTTAATTTAAATAACTCCTCTCCCTCCCTGTATGTATCCCTCTGATGTATTTATAGAGAGTAATCATATCTCTCTCAACCTACTTTTGGTTAGGCTAAACAATGCAAACTCTTTGAGTCTCCTTTCATAAGGTAGGTTTTCCATTCCTTGGATCATCCTAGTAGCCCTTCTCTGCACCTGTTCCAGTTTCAATTCATCTTCCTTAAACATGGGAGACCAGAATTGTACACCGTATTCCAAATGAGGTCTCACCAGTGCCTTCTATAAAGGTACTAACACTTCCCTGTCTCTACTGGATGTACTTTGCCTGATGCATCCTAGGACTGCATTAGCTTTTTTCATGGCTGCATCACATTGACAGCTCTTAGTCATCCTATGATCAACCAATACACCCACGTCTTTCTCCTCTCTCTGATGATAAGTCTCTATCTTATAGCAAAAATTCTTGTTAATCCCTAAATGCATGACCTTGCATTTTGCACTATTAAATTTCATCCCATTTCTTTTACTCCAGTTTACAAGGTCATCCAGATCTTCTTGTATGATATTCTGGTCCTCCTCCGTATTGGCTATACCTCCCAACTTGTGTCATCCACAAATTTTATCATCACACACTCACTTTTTATGCCAAGATCAGTAATACAAATGTTAAATAAGATTGGTCACAAGACCAATCCCTGAGGAACTCCACTAGTAACCTCCCTCCAGACTGTACAACCTTTCCATATGACCTATTGTAGTTATCCCTTTAACCAGTTCTTTGTCCACCTTTCAATTCTCATACTAATCTCCATCTTCTCCAACTTAAGTAATAATTTTCCATGTGGAACTGTATCAAATGCCTTACTGAAATCCAGGTAGATTAGATCTTTGTCTAAAAATCAGTTACCTTCTCAAAGAAGAGATCAGGTTGGTCTGGCACAATCTATCTTTTGTAAAACCATGTTGTACTTTATCCCAATTACCATTGACCTCTATGTCCTTAACTACTTTCTCTTTCAAAATTTGTTCCAAGACCTTGTTCACAATTGAGGTGAAACTAACAGGCCTGTAGTTTCCTGGATCACTTTTTTCTCCTTTCTTAAAAATAGGAACTATATTAGCAATTCTCCAGTCATAGGGTATGACCCCCGAGTTTACAGATTCATTAAAAATCCTTTCTCTTGGACTTGCAATTTCTTGTGCCAGTTCATTTAATATTCTAGGATGGAGATTATCTGGGCCTGCCCAATTTAGTCCCATTCAACTGTTTGAGTTTGACTTCCACCTCAGCTGTGGTCATTTCTACCTCCATATTCTTGTTCCCATTAGCCACCCTGCCACTACCCCTACACTCTTCACTAGTGCCATTAGAAACTGAGGCAAACTATTTGTTTAGGTGTTGGGCTATGCCTAGATTATCTTTAATCTCCACCCCATCCTCAATGCTTAGCAGTCCCACTTCTTTCCTTGTTTTCTTCTTATTTATATAGCTATAGAACCTTTTACTATTGGTTTTAATTCCCTTTGCAGGGTCCAATTCTGCTTGGCTATTGGCAGGTCTCACTTTATCCCTATACTTTTTCTGACCTTCAAGAGATAGGCTACCTTGCTGATTCTTCCCATCTTCCATGTTTGAGATGCTTGCTCATCCAGCTTGGTCTGCAACCCTTCCCTACAAATCCATAAAGCCATTCTGCTTCCATCTGAAATTGTGAATAATTCCCTTGCTTCATTTATAGTGGATATTGTATTTATTACCTTGAAGGTATAGTAGGTGATCTTGTCTGCCTGAGATTTGACTCTTCTAAAATTCATAGATTCATAAATTTTAATGTAAGATGTGACCATCCTGACCATTTAGTCTGACCTGCATAACACAGGCCAAAAAACCTCACCCAGTAATTCCCGCATCATGCCCATAATTTGTGGTTGAGTGTGATGGGACGCCTGCCCCACACTAGCCCATAAATGGTTAATAGAACCCTAGAGAGGCTACGCGACAGGCAGTCAATTGTAGAGGACCCTAGGGAGGCTGTGTAGGAAATAGCCAGTTGGAGAGGGGCTGCGAGGAACAGTCAATCAGGGTCGGGCAGGCCCATATAAGAAGAGCCGCAGGGCAGAGCAGGTCAGCCACTCCCTGGAGCTCGGGGAGGGAGGAGGACTGGCTGCCTTGCAGGCAGAGGGCAGCTAGCATCTTGGACAGAGTAGCGCTAAGCACGTTCAGGGGAGCGAGAGTGAGCTTCTGGCTGACTGCCGGCATGCTAAGGCCCTGAGACAAGGGTGGAGAAGGTGCTGGGGTTGCGGGGAAGTGGCCCAGGGAAGAAGACCGAGAGGTTGGAGGAGATGCAGCATGTGGCTGCCATCTACACGGTCCCTGGGCCAGGACTCAGAGTAGTGGGCGGGCCTGGGTGCCTCCCTGCCCCAATTGCCACTGAGGAAGTGGCTGGGCAGTAGACTGCTGTTCCCCCAGAATGGGGGAGAACTGAGTGTGACACAGCCAGAGGGCTGTGTCCTGAAGAGGACGCCACGGTCCTTGGGGTGACATGGATCCAGGAGCAGAGGTGACGGTGGGCGAGACACCACCAGAAGAGGGCATACTAGCTAGCAGAGCTGATCCCGGGGACATCCAGCAGGAGGCGCTGCAGTGGTGAGTCACAACCCGTCACATTGAGCTATAACATATCTTTTACAGACACATCTACTGTTCATTTAAAGATGTCAATTGATGGAGAATCCACTAAATCCCTAAGTAAAAGATCACCGTGGTTAATTATCCTCGCCGGTTTAAAATTTTCAGTTGCTCATCATATATTTTAACCTCTAATCCTTGTTTCTCTTCTCTGTATTTGCTCTAGTTTTTCTCTAATCCCATTACATGTGTGGGCACCAAGTCTGCAAACAATATTACACCTGCCCTGTGTCTGATACTTTACCTCTATCGTTTTGCAGATGATTCCTCCTGCATATACATTTGAGAAATGCTTGGTGTGGCATTACATGCTATGCTCATAATTGTTACACTTTATATTCAAGTTCCATTTATAAATAGTTTATGACAGGTTAATAAATTATTAATAGATGTTTTAATAAAAGCTTAATCCATTGTTCTGCAGTCCAGCCGGTCAATAGGTTGCTTCTAACGATCTTTTAATATGTTTTGCTGATGTACTTTTAGCTATCTACTACTCCTGTCAGTAACATGGTTATAACATCTAGTAGTCTTTTATTAACCCTTTAAAATCATTTATAAATTAAACATTAATATAAAGTGTGACCCTCGTAACAGTATGTAATTTGCTATCTACTACAACCATAGGTCTCTCTGGACTCACTAGTCAATCTCCAGATACAAATTAGTGGGTAGTTGTCTGGATAGTTTCACATTCACAGATGTCAGATCAGATTAAGTGTCCAGTATTTTCCTGGTTCTTCTTTGATTCCATTTTTGCTTCTTGTTGTCCTTTTTCCTCCCTCAGTTCATTTTTTGCCTAGATATTATTTAGTTCTTTAGTCCAGGGACTGCATCTGAGATTTGGTTGGATAGTTCCCGGCACAATGGGGTTCTGATTGAGACCTCGAGGGTGGAACCCTAATACAAACACTAGGTAATAATAGTATCCTTTATACTAACCCAACAGTATAACTGAGATCAGATTCTGACCCAGTCTAAATTCGCCTCTCGTTTACACTTTTGCAACCCTTTTGACTTACTGGGGTCACATGCATAGGAATAACGAAGAACAGGGTTTGGCTTGGTATGTTTAGTACTTCCTAGAAGATGGAGAGAGAGGGTGGGACATAAAAGAAAATCAAGAGAAATGATCCCTGGCAGAGAGGAAAACATGCCAGGGCAATTTACATGCATCCTCTACAAGTGAGGAGCAAGTGCTGTTCAATAGGGATCAAAGGTCAGGAGACTTTTTTTAGAAGAGGTGATGCTGTCCCTTTAAAACAGGCTCGGAGGAAGCTTGTTCTGATCTCTGATTGGACGAGCTGAGGCCTGTCTTCAGAAATCAGAGTAATCCTGGGTGATTTTATCCCACTCCACTTCCCTAAATCTGCTGCTATTGCTGCTTTGCATGGGGATTAAAGGGCCGGCAGTGGATTACGTAGATGCTGTTGCTGCAGAGCTCCCTCAAGTCTCTTCCATTCCTGCAAGGCACATAAGCTAGACGGGACCCAGTGATCACCTTGGCAGCCATGGGGCAGCTTCTTCCGAGTTTCCCCTCTCAGTAACTCCAGCATATTCTTTGCAAACTTTTATCTGCAGCTGTTAGGTGGGAGGCTGTGCAGTCCCAGTGGAGCTTTTCTCCATTTGGACTGGGACGGTGTGGACTGACGGCACAGGGTGGCAGCAGCATGCAGGCTTAAGTGTCCCCAGGACTCTGCTCCCCAACCCCACTCCCCTGCAAGATACCATGCTGGGGCCTGTCTGGACAGTGCTGGGACCTCCATAAAGTGGCAAACGTGGCTGGGAATCTCTATGTCTATACAACTGGTCCTGTTGCTGATGGTCTTTGCCTGGAGGATGGTGCCAGGAGCCATTCTGTGGCTTTTCCTCTCACTCAGCTGCCTCCTGCCTTCTGCTAAGTCCCAGGCAAAGATACCACTGGAAACGTAAGTGTTTCCCCCATGCCTCGTACCCCTTTACCCACATACTCCTCTGCCCTCAACGACCCTCTGCCCTTCACTGTCTATTTCCCTCTTCTGCTACTAGTGCCCCAGTCCCCACTCTGCCATTCATCATCCCTTTTCGCTCAGTGTTCCTTTATCCCCTCTCGTAACCAGCACCAGTCCCTTCCCTTAAAGAGACACCCACCTCCCCACCTTTCAGAGATGTCATTTGTCTGGGGGACGACAGAGCTTTAATTGTACTTTTTGCATGGAATATTTCTTTGACCTGATTTTTGCCGTAGATGCAAAATCTCACTTCACCACCAGGTCCAAGCCACATTGGGAATCATTCCCATGGACCTGGGCTCACAGACAGAAAAGGATTGTTCTTAAAGTGTATAGAATAGCCTAGTGGACTGGGACTCAGAAGACCTGAGTTAAAGTCTCTGCCACTGGCCTGCTCAGCAGGGCCGGCTCCAGGCACCAGCTTGCCAAGCAGGTGCTTGGGGCGGCCACTCCAGAGAGAGGCGTCACGTCCAGCTATTCGGCAGCAATTCGGTGGACAGTCCCTCACTCATGTTCGGAGCGAAGGACCTCCCGCCGAATTGCCACTGCAGATCATGATCACGGCTTTTTTTTTTTTTTTTGCACCGCTTGGCGCGGCGAAAACCCTGGAGCCAGCCCTGCTACTCAGTGACCATGGGCCAGTCATGTCCCTCCCCATGCCTCAGTTTCCCCTTTGATAAATTGGGGATAATGATACTGACCCCCTTTGTGTAGTTCTTTGAGATCTGAAAATAAAAAGTACTAGATAAGAGGTAGGTGTTATTATTTATTGTAGGCTCTAGTCCATTTCCTCAGCTCCCAGAAGGAGCAGGCAAACATGGTATAAAAACAGCTTCTGATCTCCGGGGGCAGCTGGAGACCAGTCTGGTTGCTGGGACAAATTTGAGCCACCTCAGAGGTGCACTTATTTTATGCGGGTGTGTAACATCTTCCTAGGGCAGGGCTGTAGCACTGATGCTCTGTGATATGTCTGAAGTACTTGAGTGAAGATGTGTCATTCTGGCCATCTTTATACATAAGAACCAATTTGTCTTACTGTTCCTAGTACTTCTATATAGTACTGGTACTATCCCCTTACACTGGCTATGTATAATATTACTCCAAAGGCTTACACAGCAATGACTATTATGCACACATGTGCAGTATACGTATGCACTGTACACACACATACATATTTTAGTGTAGGGTGGCATGCCGGTCATATCACCTCTCTCTGTTTCCTTTCCCTATTTGTAAAATGGGGATTATGACTCTAATCTTCCTTTATAAAATCCTGTGAAATCTGCAAATGAAAAGCATGTTAGAAGTGCAAATTCTTCATAGCATTAATTGTATTGTGTGTGCACTGCATTTGTATGCAGGTTTTCAGACATGTATCTGTGCATGGACTTTTTACACAAGGGTTTTATGTGTATACAGACTTGTGCATGTGCCATACTTGTGTGCGTGCGTTTGGGCATGCACTCTGAGGGGAAGGGGAGTGCGTGTACCTCTCCTCAGCGTCATGGATGGCTAGCCCAGGGCTGACACCATGCTACAAAGAAAGTCCTGCATTGGTGACGAATCTTTCTTTGGCAGGTTGCCATGATACTAACATCTGAATATATAGAGTTAAAAGTATTGGACCTTGCTAAGCTGATTTAAGCAACTTAACTACTTTAAGGTTAAAAATATATTGGTGTAGAATTTTTTATGCTACAATTTGTTTGAAATGGAAGAGATTTGGATATTTCTGCATTACTCGGAGGGAGGAAAATCTGCTTCTCATGCGATGGCTGAAAGAAATGACATTGTGTTGGAGAAACAGTTACATGAACTAAAGTATTGAAGAAAGCTTACGTCTCTTTCTGAGATCAAGAGGAGTGTTTTGCATTCAAACAGCTCAAGGCCTCTCTCAAATAGACCCAGAAAGATTCCATCCGTGGAATCCTTCATGTATTTACCAAGAAACCCACACATTCATCGCCACCTTTGGGGGCTTAACTCTGAGCATCTCATAACATTTTATCATGGACTTTATCCTGGCTGCTGCACGATGAAATCTTAATAATTATGCCCCAGATCCCTAAGTGGCCCCCTCAAGGATTGAACTCACAACCCTGGGTTTAGCAGGCCAATGCTCAAACCACTGAGCTATCCCTCCCCCCTATAGCTTAATAATTATGGTTATTAAATCACAATAACCAGGTAGCTACTGACATTTCAAGGCTTTCCCCCCCAGAGGGACAATTCTGCATATTATCTGGGGTTCTGGGAACCGGCAGTCACAGAAGTTTTGATGCAATCTGGTGAATATGAGTTTGGTTCTTTATCCTCTTCTCTCAATCATCTAACAAAGACAACTACCTCAGATTCACCAAAATGCACCGAGCCCTCCAGCAGCCCCCAGGCTCCTGGCTTATGTGAAAAATAATTGTCCATTGGCTGTCTCAGTGCCCTTCTTGGGTCCCCATTTATTTCTGACCCCTATTTACCTACAGGAACCTCCCTTTTACATTGCTCTGATGAGAAGTCCCTGTATGCTGCCAGTTGCCTGACCTATGGATATGGCTACACTTGCAGCTGAACAGCGCTGTGAGTTAAACCTGTCTTCGTACAGCTGAGTAGGGAAAGCGCTGCAGTCTGTCTACACTGACAGCCGCCAGCACACTGTCGTGGCCACATTTGCAGCACTTGCAGCAGCATTGGGAGTGGTGCATTATGGGCAGCTATCCCACAGAGCACCTCTTCCCATTCTGGCGCCGGGGGTTGTGGGAAGGGGGTAAGGGGTGCGGGGCATTCTGGGTCCTGTCCCAATGCCCCGTGATGCATCGCTTCGCATCCCAACGATCCCTGTGTTTCCATCCACATTTGGCATCATCTTTCAATGCCATCTTTCAACGGTTTCTGTGCAGCGCGGTCTGTGTTCCATTTCGGTCTGCGGGAAATGGAGCCTGAAATGCTGAGGGGAATGCTGACGGGTCTCGCCAGCACGTCATGTTTGGCAGTCGAGCTAGTCCTTAAGATCCAAAGTGACAGTGAGGTGTTCGACGATGATATCAAGGAGTCCGACGATGATATTGAGTCGTGTAACGCGTACAACACGAAATTGCTTGTGGCATTCACGGACATGCTCAGCACTGTGGAACACCGCTTTTGGGCTCGGGAAACAAGCACCGAGTGGTGGGATCACATCGTCATGCAAGTCTGGGATGACGAGCAGTGGCTGCAGAACTTTCAGATGAGAAAAGCCACTTTCATGGGACTGTGTGAGGAGCTCGCCCCCACCCTGCGGTGCAAGGACATGAGATTGAGAGCTGCCCTGCCGGTGGAGAAGCGGGTGGCTATTGCAATCTGGAAGCTGGCAACTCCAGACAGCTACCAATCGGTCGCTAACCAGTTTGGAGTCGGAAAGTCGACTGTTGGAATCGTGTTGATGCAAGTTTGCAGGGCCATTAATCGCATCCTGCTCAGAAGAACTGTGGGGGGAGGGATAGCTCAGTGGTTTGAGCATTGGCCTGCTAAACCCAGGGTTGTGAGCTCAATCCTTGAGGGGGCCATTTAGGGATCTGGTGGAAAAATCTGTCTGGGGATTGAGAGCAGGGGGTTGGACTAGATGACCTCCTGAGGTCCCTTCCAACCCTGATATTCTATGATTCTATGACTCTGGGTAACGTGCAGGACATTGTAGATGGCTTTGCACAAATGGGTTTCCCTACGTGTGAAGGGGCAAGAGATGGGACGCATATTCCTATTCTGGCACCAGCCCACCCAGCATCCGAGTAATCGGAAGGGGTATTTCTCTATGGTTCTCCAGCTGCTTGTGGATCACCGTGGGCGTTTCATTGACATTAACGCAGGTTGGCCCGGAAAGGTGCATGATGCACACATCTTTCGAAACACTGACCTGTTGAGGAAGCTGTGGGCCGGGACTTTTTTCCCAGAGCGGAGGATCACAGTAGGGGAAGTCGAATGCCTATTGTGATCCTTGGAGACCCCGCTTACCCATTAATGCTGTGGTTCATGAAACCCTACACAGGGAGCCTTGACAGAAGCAAGGAACGGTTCAACTACAGGCTGAGCCAGTGTCGAATGACTGTGGAATGTGCTTTTGGCCATTTAAAGGGCCACTGGCGATCTCTGTATGGGAAGCTGGACTTGGCCGAAAACAGCATCCCCGCGGTTATATCCGCTTGCTGTTCCCTCCATAATATTTGTGAAGGGAAGGGTGAAAGATCCAGTCAGGCCTGGACCGCTGAGGTTCAACATCTGGAGGCTGAATTTGCACAGCCAGAGAGCAGGGCTATTAGAGAGGCCCAGCACGGGGCTGCAATGATTAGGGATGCCTTGAGGGAGCAATTGGAGGCTGAAAACCAGCAGTAATGTCTGGTGCCCTGCACGGGAGTGAAGTGCAGTGGTTCCAATGTTAGTAGGAATCTGTGTTTGCTAAGCTGATTTGTAGTGCCTGTTTCTTTCCTGGGCTAAGGTATCTTTTACTTTATGCAATAATAAAGACTGTTTTCAAAGCCAAAAAATCCATTTATTGAAAAGAAAATGCATTTATGAAAAGAAACACAACTGCTTGGGAATCAGAAAGGGCAAGGGGGTAGGGTGCGGAATGGTACAATCACAGATTTGCGTATGTCCTGTCTGGAGTGCTGTGCAATGAGTGCAGCACTTCAGGATAGCTATACTGCATGGTGATGGGGGTTGAGTGCAGAGGGTAAGGTACGTAGTTTTCAGGGCTGGGTAGTGAAGATACAGGTGTTGGAGGCAGCTGGTGGCAGTAAGAAGCCGGATGTTGGGGAAAGTGGGTTGGAGGTAACATGGGGGCACAAGGGAAAGAGTTTTGGGACAAGGGCTGCAGGGTGGGGGTGGGCGCGGTAGTGCTCCACCTGCATGGCTATGAGCGCCTGGATAGAGTCCGCTTGGCGCTCCATGATGCTTATAAGCCGATCCGTGCTTTGCTGCCGGTGCTCCGTGCTTCACTGCTGGTGCGCTGCGTTTTCCTGGTGGATCCTGCTTTCGCTCTCCCTCCACTCTTGCACTTTTTGATTCTCTTTAAGAGATTGATGCATCACTTGTTGCAGCATCTCTTCTTTGCTTTTTCGCGGTCTCTTCCAGAGTTTTTGCAGTCTCTCAGCCGGTGATAACACGGAAGGCTGAGATCTCAAGGTTGCACCTGTAAAGGCAAAATGCAACACTTAACAGAGGCAGCATTGTTTATACCAGACGGAGTAATGATTCCCCCGCACTTAAGGAGGGCACACACAGTCTACACAATAGCATAATTTTCCCGTCCCAAAGAGAGTGCACATAACCGACGAGAGCCCCAAAATGGTGAGTAAGGGGGACTGATTGTTTCAGGGCTGTACTGTCCTCTGGGTTTCTGTGACTTGGGGAGAGCCAACAGCTGCAGGGGGAACCTACACTGAACACTGTCCCAACATTTTCCACAGGAGTTCATCCTGGAAGATATCTCGCTGTTGAGGGTGACCTGGGAAGCAAGGGAGGGTCTTCTACTGCAGTGCAGCTTCCGCCCTGGCTTGCCTGTGTGCAGCAATGGTCCCCCCGCCCCTGGTGGCACAGTGGCACGGACACATTAGCCTGACTGGGACAAGGACCACGGTGGCTCTCCCAAGAAACCTGCGCAAGCGCATTGCCCACGTTCTGGATGAGACTTTTGAAGAGATTACCAAGGCTGATTACCGCGATGTGATAGACCGCATCAATGCGCTATTCCGCATCTAGGCATGCATGCAGCCCTAACCCTCCTCTCCCAAAGAGCCCACACTGAAAAAATTCCTTCCTGACAAAAAAAGCTGCTAATCGGGAACCTGCTCTTCTGTTTGTCTTCCACCAAGTACCGGCCATTGCGACTGGCTACCTTTCTCCTGGCTCGAGGAGAGCTCCCGGCTCTGCATGCCTCCAGGGATTCCGGGGTGTCTCTCCCCGCCCCAGCACCCTCACTCCCGCTTTCCTCCTCTTCCTCTTCCTTCTCCCCCCACTCTGAAGTGTCCATGGTGGTGCTTGGAGTTGAGGTGGGGTCACCCCCAAGTATCGCGTCCAGCTCTTTGTAGAATCGGCAGGTCATGGGGTGGGGGAGCACCCGAGCGGCCATTTGCCTTGCAGGCTTTGCGGTAGGCATTCCGCAGCTCCTTCACTTTAATCCTGCACTGCAGTGCGTCCCGGTCATGGCCCCTTTCCATCATGGCCCTTGATATCTGCCCGAAGGTATCGTAATTCCTACGGCTGGAGCGCAGCTGGGACTGGACAGCTTCTTCCCCCCAAACACTGATAAGGTCCAGCAACTCACCATTGCTCCATACTGGGGCTCGCTTGGCGCATGGAGGCATGGTCATCTGGAAAGATTCGCTGATAGCACTCCACACCTGGCTGAGCAAACAGGAAGGGGATTTTTTAAATTCCCTGGGGAATATAAAGGGTGGGTCTGACGGTTGGTCATCTGAGGCCAGGGCAGTAGAGTTCGAACTGATGACCAGAGTGGCTAGAACAGGCATTGTGGGATACTGCCGAATACTTCTGGAGGCCAATCAGAGCACATTGGGCGGCCCTACTCTTTATTCCTCTCGGGGAGGTGGAGTACCAGCAGCGCTGTAGCCGCAGAGATACAGCGCTGTACGTGCCTTGCCAGTGTGGACGGGGAGTGAGATACTGCGCTGTACGCGGCTTTATTGTGCTGTAACTCGCAAGTGTAGCCAAGACCTCAGTCTCTCTTATAATTGTCCCTAATGAGTCTTCTCATGCCTTCCCATGGCTCTTCTCTTCTTTCTGGTCTTCCATTTGTCACCCTGTAGTTCCCCATCTCTGTCCCCATGACTCCCCCTTTCCTTTCTATCCCCATGCTTCCCCCTAACTCCCTGGCCAGCACTGTCCTTCTCTTTGCCTGCAGGAAATGTAGATTCTCCAGCACCCCAAGTGCCACACGTAGCTTCAAGAAACCCAGCAGAGAGGCAGCCAACAGGGCTAGGGAGGCAGCCAGAGAACAGTCAATGGAGATGCTGCTGTGCTCTGAACACAGCTGTGCCACAGCTGCCTGCCCATTGCCACAGTCCCAGGATATTTCCTGGGAGTCTGCAGCAGTATTTCCAATCCCAGGCATTCAGAAATCCTGGGATTGGCTTAAAAATCATATCGTTTTTTTAAAAACAGTAATTTCAGGTTCTTTTATTTATTTCCCGGTGATGGAGCTTTTAGGGTTCACATTTTCAAGCTTTTCTTTTGCAACTGTGAGGGCTAGAAACTTTTGTTTCTTCTCTTTCTAATGAAAGCTCTGAGATTCTCATGCAATCACATGATTCCAGGAGCCCTGGCTTTCAGAGCAAACACCAAATATCACAAGACTTGATAAAATCAAGAGAGACAGTAACACTGCTGCAGTTCCCTGGGCTGGCTAGGCAACCTCCCAGAAGCCCTATGTGTAGCTTTCCTATCATCATCATATGGGTGGGTAAGCAGCTTTTGTGACTGTTAGTAAATTTTCAGGCCAACATTAAATGGCTTGTAGAGACAAATTGTTAAATGAGCTGCTTCAGGGAGCTATTGAGTTAAATAATGAGATAAGGGTAATCAGATCTCATGCTTCAGGACATCAGCTGATCACCATAAGGGTTTGGAAGGAATTCTTCCCCACCCCTGTCTATTACACAATAGGCAAAGTGTTTGTTTTTAGCTTTTCTCTGGCCAGAAGCAAGCTAGTGGGCTTGTCAGAATAAGGGTCTGAGATGGGAAAGTGAATCCTGTCTTCCTAGCGAATTCAAATATTCGGTATTGTTTTCAGGGTATAAAAAAAAAGATGACTGTGGCTGACAAAACAGGATGCAGAAACCAATAAACTGACCATAAAAGCCAGAAATACCGAGTTGCTTCCATTGACTTCAGTGGGAGCAGGATCACACACAGGGGTTAAAAAATGGATGTCTCAGTGCTTGATTTACCATGCCATTGCACTAGTTTTTTATGGTGGTGGAATGCCATTGATTTTGATTGCATTATACTGTACTGGCCTTGCAAAGAGAAGAATCAGGCCCTCTGGGTTTAAAGTTTTCTTAGAACTGGGAAGAATCCCACTGAAAATTATAGGTAAGAATCTGTACTCCATAAGCAACTGGTTTGTTCCGATGAGTGGAGACAGCCATGTGTTCTATAAAAAAGTAGATACCTCTTCAGTGAATCCCTGTAAAAGGAACTGAGTGTAGGTGGAACATCCTAACATAATTCCTGATTAAGTATTCTGACAATTACTGCAGCCATACATGCTAATTTGGGGAGGAGGCAATATCTTTATGCTCAGCCTGCATGTCACCACCCTTATGATCTCTGTGTGGGATTGCTATTGTCTATTATTTGTAGGATGGCATACATGTGCATGGTACTTGACAGAGAAATAAGATTTGACCCAGAATCTGCTCCCAGTTTACACCCGTGTCAGTCCAGCATACCTTCACTGAAAGCAATTGCATGCCTTGGATTCACACTGGAGTAACTGAGATCACAGCCTGGCTCATTGTCCCTACCCCAAAGAATGCATGGTCTAAAGGCTGAATCCTGAGATCCTTACCCTGTTATAACTCAGCTTTTGCTTGGTCTTTACTCAGGCAAACTCCTGTTAGAGTCAATAATGACTGAATAAGAACCCCAAAACTTGGCACTGTTAAAACAGCCTAATGGTAAGGAAAGACCAGGGTGCAGAGTGGGCCACAGAGATGATGGTTTCCCACTACTGTTGCATGTTTCACTAGCAGTTCAAAAAGAAAACATGTTAGCACTTTTTCTACTGTGTCATAGGTGTGCTTGGTGATTTGCATGCATAGGGAGACGGGAAGTGATACATGCCTGCATGACTGTTGCCCTTTGATGCAGCTTATCTACCTGATGTGCTAATACTGCTGGTTTTCCTCTTTTTCCACTTTAGGGTGAAGTCCTGGGCAGATGCCTTTGGTGGGGAAATATATTCCATCATGACAAAGTATTCAGGCTCGCTCCTCTTACAGAAGGTAGGCTATACCTGCAATGAGCTTTGCTGGTTTCAGATTTCCCTCCTCTGTATCTTCTCTCTCTGTGTGTGTCCTGGGGATCGACTGTAGAAGGGCAACACTAGGAAATCTTCACTAACTTTCAAGACCATTTGGATTCATTTCCCAGTCCCTACCCTCTAACTTTCATTGGTCCAGGTGGACTTTGCCCCTCTCTCTGATGCTTTCATTGGCTCACTAGCCACTTCGGACTCAGAATTGCCCTCCTGGCTTTTCATACTATCCATGGGCACTGTTCACCTTTCTCCTCTGACCTCATATCCACCTTTTTCCCTTAATGACCATATTCACTCTTCTCCTCCCTTCTTAACTGCATATACGTCTACTCCCCCACCTGCTCACTCTACTCCAATATTGCCTTCCTCTCTGTTCCCTGGGCTTTCCCAACTGGGGCTCTCTTGTTTATTTGTACTTCCTCATCTGTCGTCCTCCCACTGTTCCACTGAGTCACTTCCCTCTCTTTAAATCTTGCTTTAAAATTTGATTTTCCTCTTTAGTTTAGGACTGATTCTCTGAAGGACGTTGTGATGCCATTTCTGAAAGCAGCTGTATACCACTAGATTGCCTTGGAATAAAGAATTGCTCACCCTACCCTGCCCATCATGCACAGTTCTTTAATCCATGCCCCTGCAACTTCAGCACAGGAATAGCAACCTTCATACCCTCCACTTCTTGAAATTCCAGCTGCTAGGAACATCCTGATTGGCGGCAGCTGGCATAAATGGGTCCAGCTCCAGTGACTTCAGTGGTGTTTGGCCCATTTGCACCAGCAGAGAATTTGGACCACCTTGTTTGTTTTGCTCGGTCCATGAGCTCAGGTAGGAAATGCTGGCACTGGAGAAGCACAGCAAAAATCTGTCTCAAGTTTCTGCTGGAATTAATCAGTTATGAACCAGCACGTAATTATCTGAAATAATTATCTTGCTTTGGTCAGGCTAGCTCCTCTTTTGCTGTCCATGAACTTTGGAGTGATTGAGTTTCAATCACAGAAGGCTAATTTGAAGTGTGTATGTGTGAGTCTGCCTGGGACGTAGTATATTTTATATGGAACAGGCCAATGCAGAAGCTAGATGGGGGGCGGGGGGAAAGTGTTCATTGAAATTGCCAGGGGACAGAGTTCTCATCAGAGTCCTGGCAGAGAGGCAGTTCCATGAGCCAGATAAGAAACCAATCACACTCTTCATGAACTCACACACAGTGACTGTGCATGTAGGTAGGTTAGGCGTTAGCATGGAAAGCAGTGAGCACCAGACCTGCTTCTTGATCATTGCCATTCCCCTGGCTCTCATTGCCAGAGAGTGGTGGGAGGGAGTTTCTCTGTTCTGATTCAGATCTTCCATCTGTGAAAATCAGCCTCTTTCCATATGGCCACACTCTCGGCTGACTGCCGATGGCTCATTGGCTTGGATGGCCTCCGTATATAGTACTGAGGGTGGGCCTTTGAAAGTGCTCAGCACTGGCCTGTCCCCGCTCCCAGTGAAGCTAATTGTAAATTGGGGAGCAGGCTTCAGCCAGTGCTGAGCATTGTTGAAAATCACCCCCAAGTGGCGGCATGAGCCTGCTGGTGCAATCAGTCTCCCTGTGTTCTGTTTCCAGGCAATAGGTGTCTGTGGTGGAACCTGGAGCCCCTAGTGGATGACAGATATGTAGCCCGGTTATCATCCTCTTTGCCCAATCTACCAGGGGACTCTGCTCCAATTCTGGCCTAGTAGATAACCCATTTCTGGGAATAGGGAGAAGTGAGAGTAGTTTCTACACCAGTTTCTATATTGTAGAAAGGGCTAGTGCTAAGATGCTGTGTCATGATGGTGTGTTTTGTGATAGTGGAAGGCGTTCAGTGCAAGCACACCCAGTAACCTGGGACACCATTGCTTTCCCTACCTGTCCCTGTCTGCTATAGACAGCTTGAGGAGGGGAGGGGAGGGATGATCACGTGCAACTTTGACTCCGCCCTTTGTGCTGCAAGCACAGTTTTACCAATCAGCCTCTTTTTGGTGCTGCTGGAGAGGACAGGGCTCAGTACGAGCACCGCAGAGCCCATCTGAGAGGATGGATTCTTTCCTCGCACCCACCATCCCTTCTCTCTCCTACTTCCCTGCATCTTTTCTTTGCACCAAGCCATAAATTGCCCTTCACTCCTTCTACCTGTTTACATTTTGCCCTCTTTCTACTGATGGAGCCACTCCTGTGCTGCAGCTACAAAAGGGACAGAATGTCGTTCCATTCACACTTCCTCACCTTTCTACTGGACCCTCTGGAAACTCCTTCTCTAGTGTGTTCCCTTCTGTCTGATGCAAGAACAGATTCCCTCTCTGCCTCCTTGGCTATGCTTGTCTGATAAATGTCCTCTGGTCCTTTAGCATGAGTCATCTACACTGATCGTTAGTCCTGTTCATGAGGAGCATACATGTGCCACATTGGAATAAAATGCATCCAGACCCTTCATTGCCCAATTCTTACCCAGCAGTGATGTGATACCAAAACAGGCTGAAGTCAGGCCTTTAGTAGCGGTGATGATGGTTGCCCATTGCCAACTCTTCTATAGTGTCACCAGCTGATGGAAGCAGCTTCTGGCAGGTATCCAAGTTTCCTTTGGACCTAGAGAAGCCATTCAAATGGAAGCTATTTGCTTTCTGCTGGGACCTCCGTCTCCTGTGATGTCACAAGGTATTTGCCCCTTGTTATGATCTTCATGGAAAGACTGCAGGTGTGAATTTTCCATCGGGTTCTATAAGCTTCACCATCTCTGTTAAGGACTGTGATAAAATGCTGCCGTCTTTGTTTCCACTGCTCCATCAGAACCAACCAATACTGCTCTTGTGGCTATTTCTGCTCAGAGGTTAAAGGCTTCCACCTTCCTTAAAGTCAAAGGGGTTGTTCCTTGACAAACCCAGTGTTATGAGAAGCAGTGTGGTCTGTGAAAGGCAGTGTGGACAAGTTACTATGAGCCAGGATATGTAGGTTCTATTCCCACCTCAGCCATTGGCTTGCTGGGTGACCTTTCACCTCTCTGTGCCTCTATTTCCCCTTTGTCTGTCTTGTCTATTTAGACTGTAAGGTCTTTGGGAGAGGAGCTGTACAGAACCTAGCACAACAGGGCTCATAGATGCTACTTCTAACAATAGCAGTCACCATGTTCAGATCGTCAATAAAAGATTGCACCAAATCCAGCAAAATCTTATGTGTGATTCTCTCAGAGACAAGACAATTGATTTCTGACTGAAAGACAGTTTGATTCTGACCAGCAAATCAAGCCCAGGATTCATGCAGCAGGGGTGGCACCTTTCTTTCCCTGATAGAGGACAGAGCACTCTCCACCCACGAATAGCCACATTTCATCTGCTCCCGTCAAAGATACTGAGCAGTGCACTGATAGAGAGAAGGCGGTATCTGCCTCTCTCTTGTGCACGATGCAGACCTGCTACACTGCATGCAGATGGACTGGGCTTTGCTTGAAATGGAATTCTTGATGTCAGAGTGGGACACTGGTTCAGTGGCGTCTCAGGGGAAGAATGCCACTCATTGAGTCACCATTGTCACTTCCTGCAGGAACTGGTTTTGATTTCTGACCCAACACAGCCCTACATACTCTCTCCTTCTCTGAGTCATCTCCCCAAGTCCATTTCTTACCCAGTTTAGACATTACTAGAGAAATACACATGCAGCTCAGACAAGTCAGAATTACCTCTACCCCCCTTGCTCCCTCTCGAATCCTATTTATTTTTCCCCTCTCGTCCTGGGGTTTTCCCCTCTCTTCCTGCTGTGCCCATTTCCCCAGGTCTTTCCTCATCTTCTATCCTGTTAGGAAACTCTAGATCAAACACCATCTTCGCTAATAAGCTTCTTAAAGCAGATAAGCTTGAAGGACTTCAATCTGCATGCTTGAGCTATAGCTGTGGAGAGAGAGAGATTTCATGAGGCTAAGATCAGGTATCCTCCTAATGCAGTAATGTGAACAAACCTCTTGAGATAGGTGAAACTTGTTTTCAAAGAGGCCAGACCTACAAAGAACTTTGATGTAATCCAGCACCCGCACACACACACACACATGTGCACCCAGACTCAGGTTATGTTAAGGCAGGGGATTTGAATGCACAGAAGTCAGAAAATTCAAATTCAAGAGTTTCCAAAGCAACGTTATCGTATTTGAGCTACATGGCACATTTCACACATGAAATATTTTGGCTTGCTGCTACAGCATTATAGGTATTTGGAGCGCTTTGCAGACAAATACAAGGACAGTCCCTTCCCCAATGGATTTACAATGCAGAGGCCAAATCCTGGAGTTTTTTCTCAATGTTTGCTCACTCCTCACTCAGGCAAAACTCTTATTGAAGTCAGTGGGAGTTTCGCCTGTGTAACGACATAGTAAAAACCTGAGTAATAACAATAAGGACATCAGAATTTGGCCTTGCATTAGGAGCTTGATATATTTACAATGTAACGAAATTCCCATTGCTATTAGCACCATAATTTTTCGTTTCATGCCTTTTCTATATTTAAATCTTCTATTTCATTAATTAACATTTTGCATTGAATTTCATTGGCAGTTTTTGCTTGCTTTTGTTGTTTTAAAGAGAGGAAAACTAATAAGGCATTCCTATTGCAACCCACAGCCCCTGCTTCCAATCCTACTGGATACTGCCAACCTGCACCCATCCCACGAGGCCCAATAAAGCCTTAGGCTGTGTTAGAATTATGATGACACCAGAAAGCAACATGGAGCCCCATTCCTCAGCTAGCAGCGAGCCAGGAACCAGCCAGGACAATGGTCACAGCAAATTTTACATAGCCACTAAAGGATGCTTAAAAATTGATTTGCTCTGGTCTGCTGAAATCTCCATTGCAATGCGTTGGCTCTGCTGTGGGAACAGTGGCAAAGCATACATCTTCTTTAGCTTTGGTGGTTCCTTTTCTGTGAGAACTTAAATGGGACTTAAATGGTTCACAGGCCTTTTGTGTTCAAAGGGATGAATTTCATACAAATTGCTTTCACCCAAAGAGAGAAATTACTTTAAATTAGTCATTTCTTTTCTTAAGAGTAGTAAAATCCATGTGCATTATGCAATAAGTAATACTTTCTAATTCCTGATAACTTCTAGTAATTACATAAAAAGGGCTGGTTCATTCCTCCCCACTGAAAAATCCATGGGAGGAGAAAGCATAGCAGAAGGCCCAGAAAACTCCATGAGGCTGACAAAGTACATTTGAAGGGCACAAAAAATCCAGGCTTTGTTTTTCTATGGCTTGTCGAGTGTGCCGGCTATATAGTCTACCAGCTGCTCTCTGTTATACAACAGCCACTGCTGAGAATTTCAGTGACCACAGAACCCAGCCACATCATGAAAAACTTAGTTGTTCATGGTCTGGAGGACATGTGGATCAGGATTTGACCCTAAGTAATTGAATTACTTACTATTGTTTTTACTGAGAAAAGAGAGCTCAATGACGGTGAAATCCTGGCTCCATTGAAGTCAATGGAAAAACTGCCATTGACTTTAATGGGCCCAGGATTTCACGCTTACTAGATTTAGTTAATTAGAAATTGAAAAATGAATATGTTTCCTAGAACCAATTCCTGCTTTCCTTTGTGGCTAAACCCCGTTGGCTTCAGCTGGAGATGAGACTGAGTAAGGAGATTACTAAATATTGCAGAATGGCCAGAACAGACAAATTAAATAATGAATGTTAAGTGATTTTGCTGGGTGAGGGTGGAATGTCTTTCTCTGACTTAAGTAGTGGCACTGTCAGTGAGTTATGCAATGCTAAGTACTTCAGTGGACTAAATTTCATGGAGGTTGGAACAGGAACACGTATTTGGCAATGTAAATCACTTCACAGGCACAGCAAAGGATACAGAACTCTGGGACCTCAGCCTCCCCAACTTGTGCTGAAGGAGAATCCCAATTAGTTGTTACCATGGTTTTAAAGGAGAGATGTAGCTTATGAACATAGGCTCTTTTTCTGTTTGTGACTTGTACTCAAGCAACTTATCGGTTTTTCTTCTGGTGGTGGGTTTTTTTGTTTTTTGACTCTTTGTTATTAAAAATTACTTGTTGAATAATTTCAGCAAGTGAATCTGGGTTGATAACCAAGATTCTAAATGTAATCTGTGTTGGTTAGTTTTGATTGGACACAGAAGTCTACCTAGACATTTATAGTGCACTTATCACTATGGTAACTGATCATAATACCTGAGGTCACATGGCATTATTTGTGTTCCCTACATGTGGGATGTGAATATTCTTTCAGCAAATAGTCTCTAAGAGTCCTATTAAAATTCACTGTTTTCATCAACATTCCGGCCAGTAAAATTATTTGCTAGAATATTTCAAGGAACACAAAGGTGAACACAGCCCCAGTGAATTCATTGAAATATCCAGCTGCTAATGTTGTGCAATATTCTCCCCACCCCAGAGAATTCTAAGGGTTGAACTGTGCACACTATGTGTGGCTGGGCTCTTAATGTACATTGTGGCTGGTAAACTCAAGTGCCCATTGTTATTGATATCCTTTTAACCTCTAATTACTGATGTGTCAGAAGCATGCTCAAAATCATTGACAGGAGTGCAAAGTGCTGTTATTACCCTGCTAGAGTGAAAACGCTGCTGTTCAGCCCTGCACTGTTGGGAACAATCACTGCTCCATCCTGTACAACCCCAGTTTATCCACTGCTGATGGTGTTTTCTTTGCACAGAGCATTCATACAAGTGCTAGTATAGTTTTCCCAGCTGTCTTGCATTCCAGGGGGAGATGACTCTGATCTCACAGAGGCGGGCCCTGATTAAAGCCCCCAGAGTGGCAGAGATCAGCTTCTCTGCAGATGAAACCATGACACAGTTAAATGGGACAGGCTGGCAGCAGCTGGGATGAGTCCCGTGGTCTCGTCATCATCCAGGGCCTTCCATCTGTGGGCTGTAAATCTCCTGTTGGTAGTGTTGCTGTGCTTTGCAATCATCCCCTCCTCTTCTTTTCCCCTCCCCCATCCAGTCCAGCTACCCAGCAGCAGCAGCATGGATGCAAGGGCTGGAGTTTTTAATCCAGTAAAGCCTTGCTCTGTTAATCATGCCAGACAGTACTAGCAGCTTCCGCACGTGCCTGCCGCAAGCTGGGTATGATTCTATTTCTGTCCTACCTCCTCAGGGCATTTCAGACTCCACATATGCTCAGCAGCCTTCTCTAATGATGAGTGAGCTTGTCTAACAATAGGAGCCCTGGTGGTTTATCCCAGAGACATTCAAACCCCTCGCCACATCTTCTAATTAGAAAGGACCACCAAATCCTCTGCCCCCCCCCTCATTTTATATCATGCTGGAGAATGAACCTCAGGCTGAGAGCACTGGTGTGCTGCCAATATTTTAAGAAGGGGGTCTCACAAAACTTTCTCCATGTAGCCTGTTTATAAATCCTGCACATCCGGGGGCAAGGGTGGAGTGCATATACTGCAAAGAGAAAGGCTGAGGGACTAAGGGAATCTATTAATTTGTTTTCCTGCTTAAATCAAAACACTCTCATTACCATCACCACTAGCAGGATAAGGGCTCTGTCCTTTTTGACAGAGGTTAATCACATTGTCTCCTTTTGCAGTTTGTTTCCCTTCCTGCTCCCATCTGGTCTGCTCCTCTTTCCTCGTTGTTTTTAAAGAGAAGACATAAGGACTATCACATCTAACATGGAAACTGCAGGGGTGATTTAGGCATGCACAATATAATTGCTCAGTTTGGAATTTGGACAGAATACTGGGGGTTAAACCCCTATTTTGTATCAGATGTCAGAAAATCTTGAATGACTATGAAGTTGTCAGGACTTTGTCTCAGCCAGTGGAGGGCATCCCCAGCTCTAGTGCTCATTAACCCCAAGGCAGGAAATTGGTTCAGCACTGACTCTGGAACTCAGTTACCATCACCACTCCCTGCACCCCTGGATTTGTCTGGGAGGTCTCCCAAGTCCCATATAAGTACTGATAAGACCCAATCCTCCTTGGCTTGTGAGAGTTGACAAGAACTCAGCTTGAGGTGGCATGGTGGCAGGTATGCATGACACATATGCAGTTATCTTTGAAGTACATACACACATTGGCAAGCTTTCAAAACTTGGCTTCCATTTTTGCACAGCTTGCGGGTGCGAATAACCACAGGCACATTTTTGCATGGGTGATCATTTGCTGGTGCAGCTGAGGTAACTTAGACAACTACAAGCACCTGATGGCACCAACAAATCATGCATAGAGGTCTAAATTAACTGCATTATGCACTAGTTATTTGCACAGGTCCAACTGAAGGGAAGAAAGGGGAGGCATAGAAAAGGATAGATGAATATCAGGACCACCCTTTAGATGCATCTCTCCTCAGTAACTAGAATGCCCAGCTAATGTAATTGATTCACAACTTTCCTAGTGAACCTTATTCAGTGAGGATTTTCTCCTTTCCTTTGGCCAGAAGTACAAAGATGTGGAGCCCACTCTGAAGATCAAGGAAGTGGATGGCTTGGAGCTGGTGAAGAAGTTCTCAGAGGAGATGGAGAGCATGCTGCGCAGAAAAGTAGAAGCTGTTGAGGTACAAACTTGAGAACTTTATGGGGAAATCCCCTTCTGCCAACCACAAAGCTAGATGCACTGAAAGCCAAATGTTTAAAGGTATTTAGGCACCTAATGATGTAGATAGGATCCTAGTGGGAGTTACAAAGCACCTAGGCACCTAACTTCCATTGAAATCAATGGGACTCAGGTACCTATGTGCTTTTGAAAATCCCATGAGGTGCCTGCATCTTTAGGCTCCTAAATACCTCTAAAAATATCTGGTCCTGATTTCCCTGCAACTGCTAAGCTATGCAGGTATAAAGGTTATATGAGGAGTTCGTTGCCCATCCAAACAACAGCTGGTGCCTCTTGACTCCATCTGTTATTATGTAGCCACTAGCAGAAAGATACTAGAATACAAACAGAGGAATAGTGGCTTCTACCTCAGCCAGGGGTGAAAAATAAAACAAGTGACTTGGCTAGCTTCAAAATAAATATGAGATAATGAACATTCATTCAAGAGATCCAGGGCTAACCCTCCAGAAGGTGAGACCCCTGCCCTGTGCAGTGAACACTGGCTATTGAAGAATGGCAGCCTGTTTGAATGTTGTGTGGCCCAATGTGGCATACTGTGGCTGTTGTCACTGAGCAATATCCATGGACTGTGAGTTTGACTCTTGCAGCTGCTTGAGAATGTGTATTGTGCACATTAGTTGCTCTCTGATTGGGTGAGGTTCTTTGACCTGTGTTATGTAGGGAAGTCAAGCTAGAATCTGGATCATAATGGTCCCGTCTAGTCTTAACATCTATGACCCTGTTGTGTGCCAGTGTATTTACCCTAATTTTAGAAGTGCAGATCCATAGTCACACAGTCCTGGCTCCTTAAAAACCATTTGGTGTAAAAAAAAAAAATAAAGATGGGCCAAAACCACAATGTTTGGATCTGGATCAAAAGGAAAGTTTAGGTGTGTTCAGATCCAGGGTTTTGGTTTGACTCATCAGAGAGCTAGGGACCTTCCATGAAGATTAGACTCAGATTCAAACTTGGATTGCCTTACTAAGGCCCATAACACAGCTACAGTTTATTGTGCAGTGTTGTAAATGCAGCTGTGTTTGAGCAGGATTCCATCTTAATCTAAACAAACGATCAGTTGATGCCCTGAAACATGAGATTTGATAATGCAGATGATTATTTTAGCTTCCATAGCTGGCAAAGTTTACCAATGGTCATAACGTTTCCTGGCCCTTTTGAAAATCCAGTCATCACACTGCTTGTCTGCGTTCCCTTTATGTTGGTGATAGGCTGAAGCTGGGCTGGCTCTGGGTTGTCTTTTTCACAGGGCTCCAGTTAAAGTGGAATGAAAACTTCTGTTGTTCTTCTGAATAGAAGTCTCTCTCCAGGGCTGCCCAGAGGATTCAGGGGGCCTGGGGCAAAGCAATTTCGGGGGCCCCTTCCATAAAAAAAAGTTGCAATACTATAGAATACTATATTCTCGTGGGGGCCCCTGTGGGATCCGGGGCCTGGGACAAATTGCCTCTCTTGCCTCCCCCCCGCCCCCTTCTGGGCAGCCCTGTCTCTCTCTATGAATATGCTCAGTGCCACGTACTCATTATGTGGGGGGGACAAAGTCTTAGGAGTTAGTACCTGTGAGTACACTCCCCAGATATGAAACTTGCTGCACAGAACTTTCGTTCCTTTATTGGATGCAGGGGAATTTGTAACCTCCCGTAGCTTCCTCTGCTGTGCTGAACTAGATCTGAAGTCCAAGTCACTGGGTTTTCAGTATTTTGTGAACAATTCATGCTTCTGAAAAGACTTGTCTGGTGTTTCCCACTCATCCTCCCTTTGTGTGTGTTTGCATTAGAGGCTGGTGGAAGCAGCGGAAGACGCAGATCTGAACCATGAATTCAACTCCTCTCTGGTGGTACGTTCATATCCTTCAATGACAAAGCCCTGATTCATGTGACAGGGAGCCTTGAAGGAACTGGCCAATAGCCAGGCATGGTCTGCCAATCCCAGGAGCACCCAGTTATCTAACCATCCCATTCCTAGGCATGTTGGGAATTTCCTTGCCTTCAAAGCACCCAGTAGCACATTAATAACTCACTCCTGTCTCATTAGGAGTCATTCTGATTAAATAAGTGATTCCCATGGCAGGTCCAGGGCATGACGGCAGCTCCTCACCCTGCCACAGTGGTAGTAAACTCATGCTGAAGAGCACCCTTCAGATTCTTGCTGCACATGCTGGTGGCAGCTGGGGATGTTGCAGAAAGAAGGGTGCTGATTCCTTCCACTCCAGACTCTCTGGCACCCCCAGCTGTGGCTAACTCATGGGATGCCCTTAAAGGTGATCTCCAAAGGAAGATCTCCTGTGTGCTGTGCCATCCTGGGAGAAAGGGGTGCTTTGTGATCAGTAGGAGAGGAAGTGGAGTTTTAACAGGGGGAATAACAGGGACTCCGAATGATGGGTAAGTGGAAACTCTCCACTTCCTCTTGGATTGGTATATTCCATTGTAAACCTCACTTCTTGTCATTTGGCTGCAAAAAGCTGGTGGGGCTGGTGAGTTGATCTGATCACAGACTGGCAGTGTTTTGAGCATTGGCCTGCTAAACTCAGGGTTGTGAGTTCAATCCTTGAGGGAGCCATTTAGGGATCTGGGGCAAAAATCTGTCTGGGGATTTATCCTGCTTTGAGCAGGGGGTTGGACTAGATGACCTCCTGAGGTCCCTTCCAACCCTGATATTCTATGATTCTATGACTACCAGGTAAGAGTGATGACTTGGCCATTATCAGTTCTACCGGAGCTACCTGAACACAGCTGTCAAAGAGGGTGGGGTGAAGGATTAAAGATCGAGGCTACATCTACACTGCATGCTTCTTTCAGTGGAGTGTAGCGTATGTTCTCAGGTAGTCCCCCTAGCATGGGTTTAAGTAGCAGTGTAGATGGTCAGGTATGGCTTAGACAAGGCGTACAGATATGCGTGAAAGGTATGGGCATGTACCCAAGTACATGGCTCTCTACTTGCCCAAGCTGTGCCTTCCCATATGCACTGCTGTTTTTAGCTGCAGGAAAAGGCTACAGCAGTGGGGAAAATCTCTGGCAGCAGGGAGGCAGTGGGGAAAGGCTCTGCAAGCTCCCTGCTGCTGGAGCCTTTCCCCACTGCAGGGAAGGATTCTGGCAGTGGGGAAGGGCTCCAGAGGGAGGGAGGCAGCGAGGAAAAGCAGGGAAGGATTATTTTTTTTCTGGCAGTACCGATAATAAACTCTCTTGATGTCTTTCCCCTTTCCTCTGTCTCATTGCTCCTCATCAACAGTTTGATTACTACAACTCTCTCCTGATTAACGAGAAGGATGAGAATGATAATTATGTGGAGCTTGGAGACGAATTCATTCTGGAACCAAATGAGCATTTCAATAATCTGCTGGTGAACACAACGTACAGCGATGTGCAACTCCCAACCAATGTCTACAACAAAGGTAATCGGGCTCTTACCTCTGACTTCACAACCCAGTGAGGGGAACCTGGAAACTACAGTGGAATAACAACACAAATAGGAGGGCAGGAAGTGAAAGATAGAGAATAAAGGTTGTACTGTGACTTTAAGGCACTGTCCTTCTGGTGGCAGTGAGGAGCTCTGGGAGGCCTCGTGCCTACTGCAGCAGCATCATTGCAATTGTGCTTGGTTACTGTCCTCCCCTCCTTGTGAATCCACACATCTGCCAGTCACAATCTGGCCTTAAATCAGGAGCTGGCCTATCTCTATTGGAATTGGTGGGCAAGCTGCTGAAACATGGGGCTGCATAGTCCTTACAGGCTGAGGTTCTTGACCACAATTGTCCTAAAGTTGCTGCCCAATTCTATTGACATATCAGGCTGCCTCCAGCCACTGGCTCTGTGCCTGCCAGACTATCAATCCTTCTCCTTGTGTACATTTTGGCAGGAAATGCTCCCTTACTTCTGTCTTAGGTTGGGCTCATCTCCTATGACTGTCTGTATGTGAGCTCAATGAAGCTACAGGTACAAACAGAGGCAGGTGCTGGTGATTATATCCTTAGTGATTACATCATTCCAGGGCCAATGCAAAGAGAGAGGTTTTTTTCTCCTAAACATTTTAAATGAATTTCATGCTGAGCTGACAGCCCTAGGGACTATAATCTAGGGCACAAAAGATACATGTGTTCCATAAACACCCGTTCCCTGGGAGGTCTCCAATCCAACTACTGACCATATTCAGCCCTGCTTAGCCTCTAAAACCACAGGACTTCAGCTACTTAAACCAGGTCATCTATCATCTTGCAAGCAGCCAAGTGATACTCAGACTGAGACTTGGGAGCTGCAAGTGGCTCTTTAATGCGTCGCCTGCGGCTCTTTGCAGCACATGATATTAAAACAGTGTGTGATTTAATTATTAACCAGTCATGAAGCTTTTACTCTGTTACTAACCAATTGTAGTTGGTAAAATAATAATACTTGTTCAGGTTTCAGAGTAGCAGCCGTGTTAGTCTGTATCCGCAAAAAGAACAGGAGTTCTTGTGGCACCTTAGAAACTAACAAATTTCTGCCTGTTCTTTTTGTGAATACTTGTTCAGTCATTTTGCTGTGAGAATAATATATATTAAATGAAACAATGAATTCACACCACTGTGGCTCTTTTGCGTAATGTTGGTCGCTAATTTGGCGCCTGAACCACTGAGGTCTGAGTGTCACTGCTCTAGCCCTTCACTTACAAACACTCGTGAGTCCCCTGATTTATTTGGCCTACAGTGATTCCCTTTTAAAGCTTCGCTATCATTATTTGTTATACTGTTAGATTTAGAAATTATATACACCACCACAAAGTTCAAAAGCTTGAGAGGGTTTTATTGCAGAAAGAGGGTTTTGATCAAAGCCTCTCGTGTCCTGTTGCTGCTGCTCCATTTTACCCTCTCTGGTGCTGGAGTAGATACCACTACAAGCTGTCTCATGTCAGCCTCAGATGTCTTATGTAAATCTTCAGATTTACACAGGTGTAAGTGAGATCGGGGGTCCGGGATCAGAGATCAGGCCTTGGGGGAGAAGCAGAGACAGAGGAATGGAATGAAGAAAACCAGAGGAGGGATATCAAAAAAGAGAGTAATAGGAGAAAGATGGAGGGTTTTAAATCTAAGGTCTTGTCTACACTTGGTAATTGCATCATGTTAGAACATAACTGGAGGAGTCCTGATAACCAGCGCACAATGTTAAACACTCACTGTAACCAGGGACTGTCATGTTTAACATTGTTTCAGCTGGTTGGGCTACCACAGCCAGCTGGTATGATGATATAACACAACAATCCCTGTTTATACTGAGCGCTACATTGTATTTAACCTTGAGTTAATTACCATAACCCCTTGGGATCCTGTTCTAACTTGATGTAAATCACCCAAGGTAGATAAACCCCAGAAGAGGAAGGGAGATGATGTGTGACCAAGCAGAGTTTTAACTTGTGATTGCTAGTGGTGACTTACATTCCAGGATTTGCTTGAACGGTGAAGACAATTCCTCTTGCAATGTTTGTTTTAAAGCCAGTTTCAGTACAATATTTGTCATCATGAAGGGAGTGACAGTAGTGAGGAATACATGTTGTAATTGTGTTCAGACCATGAAGAATCATTGTATGTACAGGCTCCACGCTGTCTAGGTCTTTCTCTTTGTTCCCACCACTCTCCTCTATACTGTGCTTTTTTTCCCCCCTGTTGCACCATTCCTTCCCCTCTCCCTATGTTTCCTGGCACCGCCTTTCCCCACAGACCCTGGCATATTGAATGGAGTTTACATGTCAGAAGCCTTGAATCCTATTTTTGTGGACAATTTCCAAAGAGACCCAACACTGACCTGGCAGTACTTTGGCAGCTCCACAGGATTCTTCAGACTTTACCCAGGTAAAGAGGCTCAGACATTCCTAGCCCTTTCTCTAAAACATGAAACACACCAGGGAAGGGAACACATTGATACAGAACCTATTCTGGGAAGCCTAGGGATAGGTGGATCACTGCCTTCCATTGTAGAATAGTAAGTATGGATTACATAGGGGGCTGGGGTTAGATTCCCCAAAAGGGAGACCTCTTGGAAATAACCACCAACCACAGGTTGCCTGAGCTGATTGAACTGGGATGGTGTGCACCAAAGGCACATTCCTGTAAAAGAGTAACACTGGTGGCAATAGAAGACTCTCATTCTCTAGCCCAGGGGTCAGCAACCTTTCAGAAGTGGTGTGCCAAGTCTTCATTTATTCACTCAGATTTAAGGTTCTGCATGCCAGTAATACATTAACCTTTTTAGAAGGTCTCTTTCTATAAGTCTATAATATATAACTAAACTATTGTTGTATGTAAAGTAAATAACATTTTAAAAAACGTTTAAGAAGCTTAATTTAAAATTAAATTAAAATGCAGAGCTCCCTGGACCAGTGGCCAGGACCCAGGCAGTGTGAGTGCCACTGAAAATCAGCTCGCGTGCCGCCTTTGGCACAAGTGCCATAGGTTGCCTACCCCTGCTCTAGCCACTAGCTACCATACAGGGGGGACAACACAACCAGTGTGTTGCACTTGTGACACTAGGAGGTATTCTGCTTGCCTTTATGAGCTTCAGGCTGACTGCCTGCTGTAGTGCCATCTGCCCTGAGAAAGCCGTGGCAAAGCCTTTAGTGCTCAATCTGGGCCACACACCTGTCTCTCCTTCTACTTTTTAAGGTTCTCAACCATTCTGTAAGAAAAAAGATACAATATTGCCAACCTCAAGAGATCAAATATCAGTCAGACCCCCCCCAAAAATCATGAGATTGGCCCCCCAAAAATCTGTTTTTTCCCCAAAAAGTTTATATTTTGGTTTTGGTCTGTCTTCTGATTGTTTTGAACTCCCCCTGCCCATCACCTGTGTGTGTGTGTGTGTGTGTGTGACAATCAGTGTTGCCCACTCTCCCATATGTATTGGGTAAGGGGCAGGAGCTTACACTCCTACATCTGACCAGCAATTAATTCTGCCCTGGTCCAGCCCTGCTCTGCTCCTTGTGGGATTCTTCATCCTCTCTCCCAGGCCTGCGGGGTGGAGACTGCAGCAGTGTCCTCTCTCCCACTTCCAGGCTGACGGGGGGGAGTTTAGCTCCCAATCCCCTCTTATGAGAATGGTTGGGCTGCTGATGAGAGGGGGAGGAGGGAAGAGCTCTTCCTTTAGCAACTCTAGTTGGTTGCTCAGCCCCAGGAGGCAGGCACATAGGGCAGGCAGCCAATCAGAGGCCTCAAATTCACTAGAGACTGGAGCTTCTCACGTCATCGTCAAACTGGCTTCAACCTCAGCCAAAATCACCTCACAGAGTCAGCAGCACTGCAGATATTGGAGAAAGCTGTGTACAAATGGTATAAAGATGAAAGTAAATGCATTCCCTCCCCAATTTTTCAACGTTCCTGAGAGCACCAGGCACAGCCCAGTGACATTTTGCATAAAAAATTAATCAACACATTCAAGGGACTGTGTGAAGGCCAGAAATTAAAGCTAGGAAAGCTTTGTGTGTATTTATCCAGCGTGCCTGCTGCTATAACTGTTGGAGCTCTGCTGTTGGTTGTGGGGGTCACGTGACCTTGTGAACTAAAATAGTGAGGTCTCAGAGCTAAGCATAATTGAAGGTCTGGTGCCTGCAGGGGTGGGGAGCCAAGGCCTGTTTTCCTGAGTGATTAAGCCACTGAGTCCTCCTTTTGCTGCTCTGTTCAGGGATAAAGTGGATGCCAGATGAGAATGGAGTCATCTCCTTCGACTGCAGGAATCGAGGCTGGTGAGAGATTAGGCCCCACCATCTTTTTCTTTCTCTCTCGCCCCCTTTTTCTCCTCTTCTTTTGGAACTTTGATTGACCCTTGTCCTGATTTTTGTTCCCCCTCCCCTTCCTAGTGTGGGTTACAGAGACCTGAATGGTGAGTGCACAGACGTCACAGTCCACTGTCTGCAGTGGGGAGTCTAATCAGAGCCTCTGTTGCACACTGCTCCTGGGAGAAAGAGATAAGCTAGTGATAAACTAGTGTTTAAGCAATCACATTGTAGCATACTGGATTAGAGAGTGTTGTCCATCCCCTTCCAACACCCCTCCCTCCATCTTGGGGTCTAACATCTCATACGGAATCACTGTCAGTGACACCCTTCTTTATCCCCTCCACTTTATGAGACTGCAGAACAATGGGATGGGACTGTTCAGAGTCCATCAATTCCACTCTCTGAATCAGTCACCTCAGTAGCAGGGATCACTGTTAAATAACATCAAGTTCCCTCTGCCAGCTAGGTCTGAGCATATCACCTCTGCAGCACTCCCAGCCTTTGCCAGTCCTGTAAACAAGAACCCAGGTCCAGCAGAGCACTACTGTTAAACAGCAGGACAGCCTCGTCATATTTATATGAGTGGTACATCCAGCATGGGATAAAGGGTACATTCCCAAGTCTGCCACTGCCAGGCTGCTGCTCCAGACATGCATGTTATAGTGGGTCTAGAATCAAGGACCTGATATGGCCAATGGTATGCCCAGAATTCTGCCTTCCCCGGTGCTTATGTTGTACCAGCTTCTCTTCTCTCCCAATCCTATAAAGGTACATCCAGGCAGCCACCTCGCCCAAGGACATTATAATCGTGGTGGACATCAGTGGGAGCATGAAGGGTCTGCTGATGACCATTGCCAAATACACCATCATCACCATTTTGGACACTTTGGGGGAAAATGATTTCGTCAATATTATTGCAGTAAGTGTATCCCAGTCTAAATATAAAACAACTCACCCTGTCAATCATGCCTGTCTTTCAGCTCCACTAGCCAACCATGCAGGGATAGCAGTAATATCACTACAGCACTTAGCTCTAGAGTTCGATGGGAATGGGAAACAAAAACAAATCAGTTATGACAAGTCAGTTGCAAGTACTTTGAGTGACCAGCAGGGTAGATGCTAATTCCTTATTCACCCTGTGATTGACATTAAAAGCTTGTTTGTTCCTTTTCCTAATTTTATTCCTTTTCTTATTGAAACAAAACTTTAGTAATGATACAAGAACTCAGTCTGCAACTATATCATCTTGGTCTGTGACTCTTTCCTATTTCACAGACTAAACTCAGAGGGACGGAGTCAGTACTGGGATGGGGACACTTGGTGCTTCAGGAAGTGATGGTGCTATTTTGATTTATGGCTGTCATCCCTCTGAGTCAGTAACACTCCAGCCTGGTGCTAGGAGGCATTGTGCTGCTGAAGCTGCTATCTTTCGCGTGAGATGTATAAGCAAAATCCTGACTACTTGTGGTCAAGAAAGAGAGCACTTTTCTGAAGAGTAGTGATATTAACTTGTTTATGTCCTGGCTGGGATTACCATGATACATCAGTCTCTGCACTGACTTCCCATAGAACAGAGTCCAGGAAAAGGTCAAGGTCCTGATTTTCAAAGTTTTCCATGGAATTTCTCCCTCTATGTGACCATGACTTCCTGTGACACCATTGGAACAATAAGACAGTTGACCAGTACAGGGGTGGCTCCTGACCACAGAAGACAGAACTTGCACAGGATCAAGACTATGGAACTCAATGCCAAAGAAAAAGAGAGTGATTGCAAACCTCTTCCCTTTCAGAGCTAAATACAAACCCCAGCTCTTTGCCCAGGATTTCCCATAATTATACCCTCATTCTTATAGATTTATGGGAACACAACACCAAAATCCCTAAGCTTGTCCCCTGCTGGTAGGGAAGGAAGTGAGAGTTCATTGTTATCTGTTTCGGTTGCTAAACTATTCCATTGATGGGAGCCATATAAGTACCTGGATGGATAGATGGAGAAGTGAGCAGTGTTGATTCAGGAACAGAGGGAAATCATACTAAGCTGGGAGGGTTTTATTTGTTAGTTTTTTAAAGAGATGTATATAATATATGTCCCCTTGTGTATTGTAATCTGAGAATTTAAGTGCTAACGTAAATTAGTCTTTTGCACAGATACTAGAGTGTGGAGAAGACTGCTGGAACTCTGTTAATAAAATAGCATTAACCCTGCACCTATGGGTGTGCCTGGATTTAATCTGCCAATATGCTACAATTTATTTAATGTATTATTTTAAAAGGCAGGATTTTAAAAAGTGTAATGTGTCTAGAGCACAAAATTGGCACAATAAAATTCTAAATAAAGAGCAAAATAAAACAGTGTAACTGTAAAATTTTTAGATGCTGTTTTTATCCCTATAAATGTCCTCTTACGAATCTTACTTTCAAGAGATTCCTTTTATCGCTAACCCTATTCTTTTACTTCTCTCTTTTCAGTACAATGATTATGTTCATTATGTTGAACCCTGTTTCAAGGGCATCCTGGTCCAAGCAGACAGAGATAACAGAGAGGTGAGTGCCAGACTCAGAGGTGTTGTTGGGACAGCGCTCTTATTGTAGTTGAGTTAGTGGGACTGTGATGCTTTGGTGGGAAACTCCAAGGACAGGAAGCAACTGATGTCCCAAAAACATGTGGATTTTTATTTCTGAGACCTAGAGCCAGATTCACGGTGACACACTATCTGCTCTGCATCTCACTGGATATGCAAAGCGGCTGTAAACTCAGTGAAGCTGGCTGGTTAAACCAAGTTTACAGCTGATTTGTGTCTCTGGAGCAGCACAAACTAGCCAGAGCATACCAGTCAATCTTTCCTGTCCTATCACAAGGAACAAAAGCACATAACTCTCAAGAGCACTCCGTGTGCCATTTCTAAAAGCTCAGACCTTCCATCCACATCCTTGGCCCTCAGAAAAGTGGGAATTCAGCCCTTTCCCAGTAAATGTCTGGTCACCAATGAACGCTGCAGTCCAGGTTCCCCCTTTCGTAGGGCACTTTTTCAGTGTGCTTTGCTGATAGCTGCTTTTCTAATCTGGGAGTGATGAGCAGCTGTAGCCCTAAGGTGGTCATTGTGCATCTGACTGCTGTAAGATGCACCTCCCTCCTGGCTGGGGTGTATTTTTAGTTCTGATTATATCTCCCTTGTTTCTCTCGCTCTCAATCTTGTGGAGGTGGCTCATACTCACCTTGTCCCCATAGTCCACAGTTAACATTATCAGAATGTTTCTCTCCACATTTCTTACCAAACTCCCCTGTGTTTCACCCTCAGCAAAGGACAAATCTCCAAAGAGAGGCGCTGCTATTTCTGGCAGTTATTTATGAACGTGCTGTGCAGCAGCTTATAGTACAGCACATATGTGAACGTGGGTGCCCCATGATAGAACTGTTATTGGAGTAGCCTATTGACTTTCACATCTGTAGACGCTATAGTGGAAGCTTGCCCAGCCATCTAGAGTAGTCATGTGTCCTGAAATACAGGGTTTCTTTGGCCCTGTGTCACCCTTCTCTCCCCTGTCCTGAGAATTCTGCCTTCCTTCTGTCCGCATCTCATATCTGCCATGTGTTTCTCACTTCATGCTAGCACTTTAAGCAGTTGGTGGATGAGCTGCAGGCAAAAGGAGTGGGGACCGTCAATAAAGCCGTGCTGGAATCCTTCAAAATCCTGAGGGAGGTAAGAGCATTTTGTGTCAAGGGTGTTAAAGAGCATGCTCACTTCTCCCTGCTTCCCCACTCCCCCTTCTTCCGCGTGTCTCATGGCACTGTACAGCTGGCATCATGTCAGGGGGAATTCTCCTAGTGCAGTGAAATGAACGTTTTCTGACAGGGCCAAAAGTTGCTGATGAGCATCTTGGCTGTGATTGTGACATGGATGGTGATGGTGATGATGATGAACTTGGGCACTCTGACTTTAGGGAGCTGTTTGTTTATTAATTTATTTAAAATGCTCAAACCCGTTATGGCTCCCGATGAGGCTAGTAATAAAGGGGGCATTGCCATGCCAAAGGAAAGTGGGTAGCTGACGTGGCATAGAGCCAGTTGCTGTAAATAGTCACCTTTCCCCAGGGAAAAGTGACCCCATAGATCAGTGCCTTGAATCGTTCATAATTATGTCCCTCAGTGCTGATGTTAAATTCATTCTGTTTAATCAGAGCTTATTACTTCATATTTCAGTGCTGTGCCAATTCATCAGTGCCTGAAAATGAATGATTGATTGACTGCTAGCTAAGTGACAGGAGAAGGAAGAGGGGGGCAGACTGATACAGACTAACACAGCTACCACTCTAAAAGGGGGGACGGAGACAGCTTTTTAACAAAAAGGCTTAAAATAACATAATTAAACCGACTGTATTCACTGGGCCAAATTCAGTTACTTGGGTAAAAATCTCTGTGACTTAAATGGGAGCAGAGTTAGGCCAACACTAAGTGTTGTTGAAAATCTCATCCTTATTCTCTCCTCCTATCACATCTCATATTGTCTGGGAAACTAATAGGACTGAGTTCAGATCTCATGTACACCAGTGTTAATTAGGAGTAACTCTCCTGAAGTCAGTGGAGTTACACCCTTGAGAGCATGCTTCCAATCAGGCCTGTCATGCTCTTGAGTCCATGACAGTATCAAACAGCATATAGAAGCTCACAGTGCTGATTGTGATACTGAGGGATACGCTGAAGAAGCTAGTAGTGATTGTGATTTCAATAGCTGTGAGCTGGTAGTGTTGCTAGCAAATATAATGATACTGGTGATATGATGATGCTGGTTGTAGTGACATAAAATGTCACTGCAGAGATGATAATATAAATGACAAGATGATAGCAATCATTCTGATAATGAAGGGTATTAGTGAGCAACGGTAAATGTCATTATGATTAAGGTATTAGATTGTTTTTACTTCTCGGTTTATTTTTGTGTTTAATTTCCCAAGGATCAACACAGTGATTCATATAGAAAATACCATATGTAAAATAAAACAGTGACAGTCATCCAAGGTGTTCCAATCACCTACTATGCCCAAGACAGTCATGCAAGAGTTATTATGTTATGTGAGCAATTGGGACCTCAATAGTCGTCACACAAAAGCATGACTCAGCTTTGTTCCTTAACGATTGCTGAAGAATATAAAAAAAAAAAGAGTACCAAGTCCCAGTGTAACCCACTCTCCTAAGTGCACCTGCAGCCCTAGAGTACTACTAAGGACACTGACACCCTTGATGCTAACAAGATGGTGTTATTGATAGTAAATATGGTGGTGAGGTTAGCTGTACCATGTGCTAGAGGTGTTGACATATTTGGCCTGATTTTCCACTCACACCAGTTTTGCACAATTGGCTATAGTGGAGCTGTTCCTGATTTACTCTATAGTGAAAGTGTGATCAGAATTCTGCCCAGGGATGGTATTGTGGGTAATGGCAGGAGCTGAGATGATAGGGTGGTGGTATTAGCACTAATTGTGATTGGAGCTGATGTGTGAAAATGGTAATCTGGTGTTGTCATTCTGATGCTGATAATGAGATATCGGCAATTACAAGGTGATGCTTTATGGGAAGAGGATGATCTAAAGGATGAGGGAAGCAGTCGTGATTTAATGCTAAAATCATTCATTTGGAATACATCTTTAATGGTCACTTATCTAGTACATCCCTGTGTATGGTGACAAAATTACTCCTCACTAAAACCAGTCAGATCCTCTGCTGGAGTAAATTAGTGTATTGAAATTACTGATTCACAACAGCAGAGTATCTGGCTCCAAGTGTCTAGTGTAGCCCTGATTATCTATAATGATAATGATTACAAATTGCCAAGGGTGGTTTTGCTCCTTAGCACAATTGTTTTTAGAATTATAGGCCCAGGTTTTCCGGCTCACTAGAGATCCACTCAATGATGGACGAGGAGTCTGGGGTTGGAGAAAAGGTGGTATTTCGCCTTCTTTATATTCCCACAAATCTGGGGCAGCTAAGGGCTACTTTGGAAGAGCGTAGAACAGCTTCAGGAGAACAGTTAGCAGCTCTACACCTTTCTGGGATGTCCTCTCTTCAGGGGGAATCCTCAAGAAGTCAGTTACATCAGCTTGACAGCCTTGTACTGCCCGAGTGACACAAAGGGGCTGAAGAAAGACCCAGAATCTGGTCCATAGAGCTTTTGGTGGTATTTAAATTGTAATTCCAACTGTGTCCTAAGCTTCTGGGCCAAGATTTTCAAAACTGGCTGGTGATTTATGGTAGCCTCAATTTTTGGTGAGACCCTAGCCTCTGAAAATCGGACCCCTTTAAAGTGTCTCACATTGAGCACCCAGAAATTGAGGCTAGTCACTTATGACAGCCTTGGCCATTACTTCTTGCTGACTGAGAATAACTGATCCCTTGAAAAAGAATGGTCTAGTGCAGTGTTTTTCAAACTGGGGTCTGCAGACCCCTGGGGATCCGCGAGGGTACTCCAGGGGGTCTGCGGGCCCCACTGATCAACTCCTTCCCCTCCCTACCTCAACTCCTCCCCCTCCCTCCTAGCGCCTCCTGCAGGCCGGGCTGCAGGAGGCGCTGGGAGGGAGGGGGAGGAGCAGGGATGTGGTGCACTTGGGGGAAGGGGCAGAAAGAGGCAGGGTGGGGGTGGAGTGGGAGAGCTTGGGGGGGCCGCAAAAATTTTTAAATCAAAATGGGGGTCCTCGTTGCTAACATTTGAGAACTGCAGGTCTAGCGAGTAGAAAAGGGTAGCTGGGTGTCAGGTCTCCTTGGTTCTATTCCTAGCACTTTCACTGACTCTGTGTAACCTTGGACATATCATTTGAACGCTCCCTGCTTTGATTTACCCATATATAAATTGGGTACAATAATATTAATTTGCCTCACAGGGGTGATGTGAGGCTTACTTAATTAACATTTATCAAGTGTTTTGAAATCCTGGCATGTAAGGTGCTATGTAAGTGCCAGATAGTATTGCTTACCTGTGAGTAAACATTTATCTTGTCTCTCCTCAGCCTTCTGTTCTCTTCAGTGGGGTTGCCTTGCCCCATTCTCTTAATCTTTCCATACAGGACTTATTTTTCCAAACTTTTTATCCTGTCTGTTGCTCTCTTCTGAACTGCCTCCAGTTAGTCTGTCTTCTATGAAACATGGTGCTCTAAACTGGAAGAAGTGTTCTAGTTAAGGCCTACCAAGTGCCAAACAGAGCAGAATAATTACCTTGCATGTTTGACACATAATACTCCTTTTAACACATCCCAAGAGAGCAGTTACCTTTCTTTCAACAGTCTCACATTGTTAATTCATATTGAGTTGATCTGTCCCTGGGGTATACCTTCCTAGCTGGGATTCAGTCTTTGAGTTAACAGACTACAGATTAATTTTCTCTTGTTCTGTATTTGTGCCCATCACTGTTCCTTCCTATGTAAACCAATTTATATTTCTTTTCATATGAATCTCATGGGGTCACACATGTAGGGTATGTCTACATAGCAAAAGTAAAGCCCCTGGTAGCAAGTCCCAGAGCCTGGGTCTAGAGACTCAGGCTTGCAGGGCTTGTGCTATGATGCTAAAAATAGCTGTCAGAGTGGTAGCCATGTTAGTCTGTATCAGCAAAAACAATGAGGAGTCCTTGTGGCACCTTAGAAACTAACAAATTTATTTGGGCATAAGCTTTTGGGGGCTAAAACCCACTTCATCAGATGCATGGAGTGGAAAATACAGTAGGCAGGTATAAATACACCGCACATGAAAAGATGGGAGTTGCCTTACCAAGTGTGGGTGGGGGGGGTCAATGCTAACGAGCCAATGCTAACGAGCCAATTCAATTAAGGTGGAGAGGACTATTCTCAACAGTTGACAAGAAGGGGTGAATACCAAGGGAGGGAAAATCACTTTTGTAGTGCTAATGAGGCCAATGCAATCAAGGTGGCCCATTTCAAACAGTTGACAAGAAGGTGTGAGTATCAGCAGAGGGAAATTAGTTTTTGTAGTGACCCATCCACTCCCAGTCTTTATTCAGGCCTAATTTGATGGTGTCCAGTTTGCAAATTAATTCCAGTTCTGCAGTTTCTCATTGGAGTCTGTTTTTGAATTTTTGTTGTTGAAGAATTGCCGCTTTTAAGTCTGTTATTGAGTGTCCAGGGAGATTGAAGTGTTCTCCTACTGGTTTTTGAACGTTATAATTCTTGATGTCAGATTTGTGTCCATTTATTCTTTTGCGTGGAGACTGTCCGGTTTGGCCAACGTACAAGGCGGAGGGGCATTGCTGGCACATGATGGCATATATCACATAGGTAGATGTGCAGGTGAACGAGCCCCTGATGGTGTGGCTGATGTGATTAGATCCTATGATGGTGTCCCTTGAATAGATATGCGGACAGAGTTGGCAACGGGGTTTATTGCAGGGAATTGAATTAGCCTCCTTAGCACTGACCCCCCACTTGGTCAGGCAACTCCTATCTTTTCATGTGCTGTATATTTATATCTGCTTACTGTATTTTCCACTCTATTCATCTGATGAAGTGGGTTATAGCCCACGAAAGCTTATGCCCAAATAAATTTGTTAGTCTCTAAGGTGCCACAAGGACTCCTCATTGTTTTTACTGATACAGACTAACACGGCTACCCCTCTGAAACCTGTCAAAGGAAATAGGGATTAAAGAAGGTTGCTTTCCTGATCTTGGAAAAGACATAAGCTGCCCATGGAAAGCCCAGTATAAGCCTGAGTCAGTCTCTGCTCCTATTAGATCACACTCAGAACCTCCTCTCAACCTGACACCAACCCATTAAATGGGTACATGAACTCTGTCAGATTCTGAAGTAATATAAATGGTGGGGTGAGTTATATACATGTTGGGTGTAAGCTGGTCAAAAAAATGTGTGTGAGTGGCACCAAACTTGCATTTGATAATGTGTTAAAATGTGTGTAATTTACACAGATGTGGTGTTTTACAGGGAGCAAACACAGCTCCTGGTGTAGCTCTGAGGTCAAGGGGATTTGTGTCTCCTTATGCCAGAGCTGGGTGCGGAAGTGTCGAGCATGGCAAGTGTTAGTTAGTTAGTGGGGGAGGGGCTGCTGTACCTCATTACCTCCTGCTTCATGCCCCTTCTTTCCCATAGGGCCAGGGCCTCAACAGGTGTAAAATGGAGTGGCTCCACTGAATTCAATGAGGTTGTATTAACCTACACCTGCTAAGGATCTGACCCCTGTAATGCAAATTACCCTAATTGGGCCATACTCTTGGAAATCTGTTGCAACATCATGGCTTCAATTAGGAGACTCCTGCTTTACACAAGCATGAGAGAGCAGAATCAGGCACCTGTGGTCTCAAACCCAGGCCTATAGGGTTGCTAAGCAACAGCCTGACCCACTGTGCCACAGTACTGCAAGGTGAGATGAGGGAACTGTAGCTGATACCCCACCAGCAGAGGCTACCACCGCCAACTCAGTGAGGTCAGTTGGCTAGCAGCAGACTGATGATTGGGCTCTACTGGGTATAAAATTTCTTGTTCCTGTCCCACTACTTGTTTGAGCAGCTAGTTGTTAGGCCTGTATCTGTCCAGGCCCCCTGAGACCAAGTCCTGGCCTCCTTGCTGGGTTCCTACTCCTTGTCCCTGGTTCCTGCTGCTTTGCTTTGTTCCCTGTTCCTGCTACCACACCTGCTTCCTAAGTTAATGACTCTGGCTTGGCCCTTGGTGTGACTTCTGACTGTGACCCTAACTCCACTCACTGCTCTGAACACTAGGGAGCTTCAAGCACAGTGTTTACAAAGATGTGACGCCGACTTTATACCAGTGTAAACTAAATCAGAATATCTTCCGTTGAATCCCAAATCAATGCATGTTACCTCTTCTTTGCAGTTTACACCACTGTTTATTTCATCACTGAATTTAACCCAGAAACTTTCCTGGGAGTTGCACCTGCATCTACAAGGTTGCAAACTTGCATTTGTCTGTATTTGGTCCTCTGTGTTCAGTTTTTCTAGCCAATTGTGTATCTATCATATTTCTCTATTTCAGCCACATTCTCTAGTTCAGTAGTTCTCAAACTTTTGTACTAGTGACCCCTTTCACACTGCAAGCCTCTGAGTGCGACCCCCCCCCCCTTATACATTAAAAACATTCTTAAATATATTTAACACCATTATAAATGCTGGATGCAAAGCGGGGTTTGGGGTGGAGGCTGACAGCTTGCGACTCCCCATGTAATAACCTTGCGACCCTCTGCGGGGTCCCGACCCCCAGTTTGAAAACACCTGCTCTAGTTAAATATTACATGGGAGGATGTTAAATAAGTTACTGAAGTAGAGGTATGCTGTGTCCATTGCATTTCATTCAGCCAGTAACCTATGATTTTTCTGATTATCTGTGTTTCCTCTGGGTGCTCACAAATTAACTGTATTATTAATTGTTCTAGTAACTTACCAAAAATTGAAGCTCAACTTACTGATCAACTTTCCATCCTCCTTTTGAAAACAAGTTTTTGTTCATTCTTTTGAGAACTCGTTTGTTCTTTGTTAGGTCTCAAACATTGTTGTAGGTAGACCAGATGCACCTTATGCTAGTTCTTTCACCTCTCTAGCTTTAATTCCATTGGACATTGCTGATTTGAATATGTCCGGTTTATATAGTCTTTAACCTAACCCTTGTGATTCTACCTTGAAACTCTCCCTTTCTCTCTTACCTACTACTGCATTGTCTGTCCTGTCACTACTGTCCCTTTTAAGAGTGAAGCAAAGCAGTTATTAAGCATTCCAGCCTGATTCTTGTTCTCTCTTATTTGTTCTCCAGCCTTTATAAATTGTGGACCTATACTTTCCTTACTTGTTTTCGTGCTTCTTAGTATATGTATTTATAAAGTTTCTTGCTCTTTTTTACATCCTTTGCTAACAGCTCTTTATTTTGTGCCGTTGATTTTTGCAGGATATGTCTTCTTATACAAAGACACAATTGCCTGGTTTTTTCCATTTTCTTTATGTGGTCTTTTATTTGTCCTGCTTTTACCTTGCTTTTCCTTCTCTGCTCTGCTAGCTTCCAGCTCCCCTGAGTCCTTTAGTTTCGTTCCTCAGGAGACACCTCCTACTAAGGTCTTGGTCCTGAATGCCACAGATGCAAAGTGGTGCACTTACAAATGCAGAGTAAAAAATGTTGAGCAAAACAAGGAGTGCAGGGGAATCTGATCCTGAATAAATCAGAGTATGACTGTTACTCGTGGTAAGAAGACTATGGCCAAAGAGGGAAACACATAGCTAAGTGCCTCATTTGCTTACACTTCAGCAAGCTTATATCTCTTCAAATATGCATATTCTGTGCCCTCCCCTGCCCGCACGCATGTGCGCGCGCGCACACACACACACACACACATTTTTGGGCACCCTTATGGTTACACTCAAGGGTCTTGGGACTTACTTCCACTCAGTGCGGGGGATTGCACCTAGAACTTCACCTGAATGGTGCCTGCTCATAGCCTCTGCTCACTCACTACAACTAAGTAGTCCCCATAGCACATTGCAAAAAGACCTACAGGAGCAGGCCTTAACTGTTGGTTTTAAAATCTGCCTTTTACCTCCATTATTGTTATGCTGATGATTTCACCTTCCCCTGTTAATACTGTGCACTGTATCATTACAAGGTCTCTGGCTCCCACATTACATGCAATTTCCAGGTCTCTAATTCTTTCCTGTTGGTCATGATCAGATCTAAACTAAGCTATATTAAGTTGTCCCCTTAATAATTCAAGGAAATGTTGGATGATCTTGGTTTCACTGTATTAATGTAAGAGTTATCTAAGTAGTTAAAGTCCACCATTGCTTCTCATCTGGACACACTTGAAATCTGTTCAAGGTGTAGCTCACCCATTCCTTCTTCTTAATACAATGGGACTCTATAGCAGACCTCAGTCTTGATTTCCCCTGTGTTCTAACATAACTCAATGACTTTTAACATTTTTATCTCTAACTTCCATCTGCACCTAGGAGCATCATCATTCCTGATGCATGGCTCCATTCCAGGCGTCCACCTTAAGCTTTGTTCCTGACAGGTATCTCTGATCCCTCCTGCCTTTAAGGAGTCTGACCATCATTCAGGTGGAGATGCTTTTTCCGTGTTGGCCTGTGGGTGTGAAGCTCCAGACCCCTGGACACCCATCTCAATATCCACTTTCTCATTTTCAAGCAACACCTGAAAACCTTGGGCTCTGTGGGCTGTGTGGAGGGAGGCAGGGGAGTTGGCTATGCCCAGGGTATCCCCAACAGCAGAGTTACCAGTGGCCTATGTTCCTTTTGTGCTGCTTAGGTGATGCAAAAAGGGCAGAGCAGACCTAAGAATCTGACCCTTTATTTTTTTACCAGTGGTGTCTTTTTGACTCCAGTGAAAGTTTGTCTGAGTAACAACTTGTTTAAAAACTAAGCAAAGACCTCCAAGTGTGGTCCAATAATAATAATAATTTTATATATAAACCATTCTTCTCACTCCCGCTGAGACCTTTGGGGTTCTGCATACTGGATCACAGTAAATAAATATAATAACTACTTTATAAAAACCAAATAAATACCACATGAGTAAAGGGGTTTTTATATAGGTGGAGAGGAAAAGAGTTCTACACATGAAATTCTACGGTGGTCAAATAGAGGCTGTCCAATCCTCTCTCATCATGGTAGAATAACCAATACTTTGGTGGTATCGGGGTGCTGATGAGGGAGATGGAAGAGATGGTGGCTTTGGTGATGGTGTAAAATGGTGGTGATGTGATAGTAGCAGTGGTTATGATGAAAGTAATAATGATGAGGTCAACGGCAGTAATGGCGCCATCACAGTGATGTTGGCACCGAGGAAAGCAATGTTGTGGAGGATGTTATTGAGGCAGATGATGTTGGTAGCGGTGACATGAGAGTGACGGTGTCAATGTTGACTACAGCAATGTGGAGCTGACACAAGAAATGTCCCACTTCTGGTGGTGGTGATAGGTGCAGTGGCATCATTATACTACCCAGGTTGGTAAAGATACTTTTCCATATGAATACAGAATGACCAAGGTTAGACATGGAAGGGATTTCAGAGGTTAAGCTCTAAGCACTGCACAAGTACCAGTTTATACTCTGCACTCTCTCCCCATGCCCAATGGTCTATGTTGCTGATATTGCTCTTAATCTTTTTTCTTATGTCTAAGCTGAATTTGCCATTCTTTATTTTAAAGTCATTATTCTTGTGATACACCCTTAGTCAGCCTTAAATTAGTCTCCCACACATGCTCTATTTCATGCAGTTGCTTGCCTTTCATTTATCTTTACTACAGAGCTATCATGTCTTCCTTCCTTTACATTTTGATCTATGTGAGTTTGTGTAACCTTTCTCAGTGGACAGACCTTCCATTGCTCCAATCATAATAGTTTATAAGAGGAGGAGGTGCTCTTTGAAATCAAGAAGTTGCAGCCAAGAAGCTGTTCATTTTTACTCCTTGATGTAGGGAAAGCCTCTGCAGTTTGCTCTGGTTGCTGATAATCAACAGATTAAATTCAAGGTCTTGCTAGTACTAAATAAAATTATTAAGTTTTCTTGACTGGAGAAGTAGTTTGTTCTTTGTTCTCCATCCCAAGATTTCATCTGGGACCCCTTCTAGGAAGCTCCCTTCCTGAGGGCATTTGCCAAAATATTTCCTGTTCTTTTTGCAAAATATTTCTGTAGCTATATTAAGACTTAGTGTCACCTATACTCTTGCCCCACCTCCCAGCCCCATTAGTACACATTTCCTCTTTAGTCCTTAGGCTTCTTTGTTGTGTTCACCTACACCAGTTGAGAGAGGATACCTCTGCCCTTTGGACTGAGATTTCAGAGTGAAGTTAGAATCTCAGACATCATTTCCTGTTCGCTTACTCTCCTATGGGCTGGTCTACACACAGTTTTTGTACCACTTTAGCTGTATTGGTATAGTTAAAGTAATAAAACCTACCCGTATAACTACATCCACCATCAGGGGATCGGTTTCTGTATCAGTTTCTAAACAGATGTAGTTACATTGGTACAAAACGGTGTGTGGACCAGCCTTTAGAGATTATGGGGTTTTGCTCTCTGTGGTGCAGCCTGAGAGAAATTAACCAAACCAGCCTAAGATGTTGTATTGAAAATAGAGAGAAAATTGTAGTAAATCAAAAAGAGCCAGTGTGAAGAATATATATCTAAATTTAAACTTCTCATAAAATACACCAGATGAGTTGCTCTCATCTCAGTCACAGAACAATTGAAGGAAATACTTTACATTCCTAGACAGCAATGTCCACTCCCCAAACTTCTTTTGTCAGAGGCCACCCGCCAGCAATTCATCCCCATTCCCTGTCTTCCTGCGTTTCTCCTTTTCGGATTTGTTTTCATTAGGAAAAAACGTGAGGTTAGGTGGGGGTTAGCGACACGTTTGCTAACCCTGACCTAACCTCGACCTCTTTCTAATCTAGAGAAGCCCTGAGTCTCTCAGGACCTGTTTTTCAAGTTGTGGGTGTGGGTTGAGTGCTTTGATGGTTAAAAGGGTTTTTCAGAATTCCTTATTACATCCATGTCTCTTACAAAAGGTGCTTATCTTGTGGTTTTGGCTTATTATCACACTAGATTTCCCCCTCACCAACAAAGTGGTGTATCCTAGGTCCATTCAGGATTGTATGCACCACCTACTTGTCTGTTCCACCCACAATTAGGCAGAGACACACAACAGTTTGTGTTCCCCATCCTCAGGTTGATGGTCTAAGGAGGGGAAGCAGGTCTTTTAGAGATGTTAGTTAAACCAGCTTTCAAAAGTTTATCTTCCTGGCTAAGCAGGCAGTTTCCCAGCCTGCTCTTTGGGGATACTCACTCCACACCTCTTTGTCTGCATTTAGAAATACAGCTTGTAGACTTTCTTAGCATAATTATACTCCATATTAAATATCACTTATTGACACATACCAGGTCCTCTGCCATGCTCAGGATACAGCCTTTCTATTTCCACCTGTGACCATTTTGTCCTCCTTTTTTCCCTTGGCAGAGTGACTGGCTGTGCCTGAGACATTGGGCTGGATTGTCCACTAGCTTGCGCCTTTTGTACTCAGTCAGAGCTATACAAAGTGAGTGCCAATGGCTACCAACTCAGGATGGTGGTGTTTTACACCCACTCCATGTTTGCATACTACAAGTGTACATGGCAATGCACAGGGCAGTAGGCAATAAGGCTCATTGTGCCCAGCATTCTTTTTTTTTTTCATGTTATTTTAACTTTTGTAAAGCACCTGGGTACGGCATATGATGATAGGCGCCGTGTAAATAAAAAATATACAGAGCAACCAAAGCTTAGTCTTCACTTAGGGAAAATGCTCTATGAAGTCATTGGGAGTTTTGCCTGGGTAAGAATTCAATAAGGAGCTCAGGATCTGGCCTGTTATAAATAAATGTACAGCAATAAGAATTATGGCAATGCTGAGGATACTAATGCTGCTGTTCCTCTCCATTTGTAGTTCAGAGAGGCTGGGCAAGGAGGCCTGTGTAACCAAGCCATCATGCTGATCACAGATGGAGCTGTGGAGGATTATGAATCTGTGTTTGAAAAGTACAACTGGCCTGATCGTAAGGTTTGTCTCAAAAGGGATGAATAAAGGAGGCGGGGGAGGGGAAGGAAAGTGACCATCCTGGCATGGAGTAAATAGAAAGCACCACATACCCAAGTATGTGTACTCACATACCTATGCCTCCACACGCTCCCCACTGTAAATACAGCACAAAGCAGCTAGACAATAGGTTGGTGAGGGGATTATAAAGGTGCTGTGATTTTAAGGGGACACTGTCAGGTCAAGTTTGGCACAAAATGTGTGTGTGTGTGTGTGTTGGGCGGGGGGGGAAGAGGTTTAAAAACGGCTATTTCAAAAGCTGAGGACAATAGAAACATTCTTCTGGTTTACAAAAACAAAAAAAGCCACAGACCACCACCAACAAATAAAAACTCCACTAGCCTCCAGAATGAAACAGGTTTTATTAAATAAATAAATAACGGAACATCTCTATGCAGTATTTACAATAGAACTGGGTGGAAAAGGTTGGGTTTTTCCTGTCCTGCAGAATTTTTTGAGATTTCAAGATATTGTCCTGTTATACACTGGGATGAATCCAAGACTTTTCCAAGAAAAAAAAAAAGACAGACACCGACCCACCCCAGAACAGCCAATAGTCTGCTGGTTAGGGCACTCTCCTGGGTGTCGGAGACCCAGGTTCGTAGTCCTTGCTCTGCCTGGTTCAGGCAGAGACTTGTACCTGGATATCCTAGAGAACCTGAGTAACCTTTCTTGAGGAAAGTTCATTGAAAATGGAACATTCCCATGAAAAGCTTCCATTTCAGCTAATAGGCATTTTCTGACAAAAAACTGTCTTGTCAAAAAATTCCCAACCAGCTCTATTTGCAACTCAGCCTTTTCAGCCTTGAATCAGGACCTGGAACTGAAAAAGAATAAGAACTGATTCTAAAACAAAGTAACTCATTTGTATTCCTTGTCCAAGCTGAGGAAAATGCACAAGGGAAACAAACAGCAGAAAGAGCAAAAAGCAGATTTGACTTTTAATATTGTTTCATTTTAAATAAGCTAAATTGTTATTGATCACATGAATGAGAACACTCTGAAAACAGATGAATTTTAACCTGATAGTGTCCCGTTAATTGCTTTATGTGGTTAAATATTTCCATGGGTTAAGAATTTTTATGAGTGGTGAAGCTACCCGCATGTGGATCTGGCTGCTACTGTGAAATCAAACACAATGCTTGCTTCTGGCTTGTTAATCAAACCTCTCCACAGCTGTTCCCAAAACAAATCCAGTGTGTACCACCAGCTCAGTGTTTAAAAGTTCTCATCTTCAAATGATCACACTCCGTGCCTCCATGTATTGCTACTTGGCTGGGTGGGTTAATTGTGATTGGTAACAAGGTCCTCATAGAACAAGAGAATCATATCAGCGTAAAGGCAAGGGCCCTATTTCTCCATTGTCCTTCAGCATAGTCATTTACACTTCTGCAACATGGGTGTTAAGCCACTACCATTCTGATTGGGTGGCATGTTACACCTCTTTGGACTGACTTGGCACTGTTGCAAATGGGAGATGATTTCTGCATAATTCTTACATCTGTATTCTTGTTGCACAGGTCCGGGTTTTCACTTATCTCATTGGAAGGGAAGTCACGTTTGCACAAAATGTGAAATGGATAGCTTGCAACAACAAAGGTGCCGTCTGTGAACAACTAGCCCACTATACACATCACATTCAGACTGCAATCACGCATTCTGGGACTGAGATCTCTTTAGAGCTCATACGCTAAAGTTTGCACCCAGTTAGCACTTGGATGGGAGACTTCTGAGGAAAACTCAGGTGCTGCAAGGAGTGCTATTGGTGGTTCACTGAGGCTACTCTTTGATCACTACTAAATCGACTCCCTATCATGGTGTTAAGCGTGTCTGTGTCTGTGTCGCTGGACATGTTATCTTATGGCTGAGTGATAAAACTGCCGTCCTTTCTTTTAAAGATTTCATGGCCCTTTTCACAAGAGCAGAAGGTGAACCACAGAATCCTGGCCAAATGGCATTATGTATGTCTACCTAAAATTCTGCCATTGGTTCCTTTTGATCCCAGTATTCCTCACTTTCCCCACCTTAAAACTATGAGGTGCTGTTGCTGGCACAAAATGCTGCCACTTTGCACCCCAAAGTAGGGCTAAATGATTCTTTCACATATAAGCCAGTAAATGGCTTCCATATGCAGGTGCACAATGGGGTGGGGATCCATGAGCAGGGTTTAGAGGAATAAACAATTTCATCTGTCTTTGTCTGCAAATTGTCTACAAACAAATTGTGAAATGCTTATATGTGTGTGGTGTTTAAAATGATTGTCAGTAAATAATTCTCTGTTCATGCATTGTGGTTCGTCTGAATTCAAGTTTTTATTGGTTGGTTTCACAAGTCACATGATATTGTTTCTGTTCCCTGGTTTGATGATTTATGTAACTAACTGACAAAAGTTTGGACTTTAATTCAAATATTCAAGTGTAAAATTTGCAGTGTGTCATTCACCCTGCTGTTGGTTAGTTATGTTGGTTAGTCCTGTAATTTAAAAGTGCTTTTGGTGAATATTTGAGCATTGAGTTAAAAGTTCACTTTTTGTGAGTATTCTCACTTGTCATACTCAGGACCAGCTCTAGCTTTTTTACCGCCCCAGGCAAAAAAAAAAAAAAAAAAGGGCGGCCGGACTGCTGAAGCAAAAAAAACAACAACCAAAAAATGGCAGCTGCAGGGAGCGCGTGGAGGGTGGTCAAGGCAGCTTGCAGGGGGGTGAAGGGCAGCACCCGCCCGCTCCCTCCGCCTGTGGGCAGCCCTCCGGCCTTGGGGTGCCTCTCCCGGCGGAGCCCCTGGGGGCTGCAGGAGGTGCTGGCTCAGCCTCTCCTTTAAAGGCGGCTCGGCTGGGCCGGGCTCAGAGCAGCGCGGAGTGGCGCGTCCTGGGGAGCCCGGCGGCACAGTGAGCGGTAGGGATCGCTAGTTCGTGCCCTTGCAGGGCTGGGCTGGCTGCCCCAAAATTGGCCAGAATGCCGCCCCTTACAATGTGCCGCCCCAGGCATGTGCTTTCTCGTCTGGTGCCTGGAGCCGGCCCTGGTCATACTTAAGCCCTCACTTATTCATAGAAAGCAAAGACCCAAGGGTCCCAAATAGGTTTGAACGGACACTTTGCTTTTTGAATTCAAATGAACACGCCTGAATAATTCAGGAGAGGACACTGGGAGAGTGACAGGTTTCTGTTTCTCTGTTAAGGCTACTACACTCAGATCTCCACCCTGGCAGATGTTCAGGAGAATGTGATGGAATATCTGCATGTGCTCAGCCGTCCAATGGTCATCAACCATGATCATGACATCATATGGACTGAAGCCTACATGGACAGTGCGGTAAGGACGTTGAGTTAAGCTTCAATCAGCAGACAGTAAGGGCTAAGTGAAGGGGGGGATCAGGGCTGTGACACCTGGATCTCTTGGAGGATCCCTCAGAAATATGAACATACTGTAAAACTGGGAGTCATCTGACTTGTAGAATTTACTGTGCTCTGCACCTGTTTAGACAGGCAGCATTTCTTTCCCCTCAATCCTGAAACTGAATCCTCCATGGAAAGTCTCAGGTCTCCTTGAGAGTATGCAGTGAGCCAGGAAACCAAGGCTAATCACAAATGCACAGCATGACTTAAGTAGTGTTTCTTTTCTCCATTAACTCAGGGTACTTTATAAAGGATTATTCACAGGACAGAGATTAGTTACAGCTCAGGATATGGGTCACGGAGATTCTCTTCCTCAGCTCGCACCAGGCTGTCTGTCACACAGGGAGATAGATCTCAGTTTGGGTGTCAAGCTTGTTCCTTTGCTCTCTGCGCTAGCAAGATTTAGGATGATTACAGGGCAAGTGAGATCAACTCTTGGGGTGAGGGAATACCTCGCAGCCAGTGTGAGGGAACTAAACGTAGGGTGCCCCACAACCTTCTACTCTCCTTTAGGGTCCTCCCATTGCTGCTGCAGGCTGGATCCTCTCACTGCTACCTCAGCGTTTTTATGTGGCTGCTCCATTGTTTGGGGCCTACACTAGAGGTATGCTTGAGATGTTCTGGAAATAAGGATGCCACAGCAATGTGCCTTTGAGATCAAGAGAGAGTAAAAAGAGAGACTAAGAGGAGTGGGGTATGAAGGACCCCTTCTCCCACCCTTCCTCAAGCAAATAGAATTGTTTTCCTTGGTCATTTTCTTACCTGTTATTTTTGCCTAGAGGAAGGAGCAGTCCAGTTCTGCTTTTGGTGATCCCAGCACCTTCATGCAGGAGATTCTGGGTTTGGTGTTTTCCTTCTCTAGGAGCACTCACCACAGAACAGGCTATAACAGGGATTGACGATCTTTCAGAAGTGGTGTGCCGAGTCTTCATTTATTCATTCTAATTTAGGGTTTCGCGTGCCAGTAATACATTAACGTTTTTAAAAGGTCTGTTTCTATAAGTCTATAATATATAACTAAACTATTGTTGTATGTAAAATAAATAAGGTTTTTAAAATATTTAAGAAGCTTCATTTAAAATTAAATTAAAATGCAGAGCTCCCCAGACCGGTGGCCAGGACCCGGACAGTGAGAGTGCCACTGAAAATCAGCTCGCGTGCCGCCTTCGGCACACGTACCATAGGTTGTCTACCCCTGGGCTATAACGTAGGAGTGACAATGCTTTCTCCAGATGCTTCCCAGCCACCAGGGGGCCTTGACCACTTTCAAGTGGAGTAGTTGCCCTTAGGAAGGAGCCAAGTTACAGACTATGCTCTGACCCCCAAAGAGGTGTCAAAGAAGGGGAAGATGTTGAGAGGGTTCAGACAGTGCCTGAAGAAGTGTGATCCAGAGCATTAGAGCAAGAAATAGAGTTGTTTAAAAAGGGCGGATGAAGATATGATATTTAGTCCCCTCAATTCATTAGCCTCTGTCCACTGTAGCAGTGCTGGTTTTTATTCCATTTTCAGGGCAGTAGGAAAAGAAAGTGAATAATCCCAAGTCACATGCAACCAAGTCAAAGAGCCTAATAGTAAATATGTCAAACTCCTGACATAACTAGCTAAACAATCACTGTGCCTTTTGATTAACCTCTTTGCCATAGGATGGTATAGAGCCTCTTTCCCATCAAAGGGGCATTACTACAGGTTTTAAGAATGTGCCTATTTAAATGGGGTCTATTTAAAAGGCATGGTGGTTAATGGGTGGCAGTTGTGTCCTGAGAAGGATCAGGTCTCAAGAGAAAATGGTTGTCTGAGATTTATGGAACTGATTTGGAGTTGGTGAGTGAGAAAGGAGAAAAGTTTTATATATTCCTTCATGGAAAAGTCCTTTAATAGGGATGAAACCAATAGGATTAGATAGAAATTACTCTAAAAACCTGTGGAATTTTAAATAGAATGATCTCCTTTCTATAGAATTTCTAGAACCAACCAGTGGAATATCTGTGCCTGCTCTAGAATTCTACAGGCTGGCTTAAAATTCTATAGAAGTGTGACTAATACTCATGTTAAATTTGATAGGACTCATCCAAAAGGAATGACATATACAGGTTTTGCACTGATTCATGCTTGTGAGACACCATTGGTTAAGCCCTGGGAAGGCTGGTCCTCACTTCTGTGCTGTGGTTGAACATGGAGGTATTCCTTGGGATGTACCTGCTCTCTGGGGCAACAAAGGAAATGTGTTTTGCCAAGCATACTATGCACATGAGGTATTGGTGAGTCAGTTACTGAGTGTGCTGAGCAAAACCATCAATGGTGCTCCCTGCTACACAGCAAATTCTATATGCCCTGGCTCTGGTATTTTGTAACAAGAGCGTGAAGAGATGTTTTGTCCACTGATGCTTTTCTTGTTTGTCTCATTTTTCTGGCTTGCATTTGTCTTCCTCTCCTGCTACTTCTCATGCTTTTCATTCATTCATGTATGCATTCGTTCATTAATTCATTCATTTATCCATCCATGTCTCTTGCTAGCTGCCACAATCTGAGGAGGTAACCACCTGTGCTGTGTTCTGTGAGCGTGCCACTCCCATTGTGTCGGCTGGTGTTTGTGTCTGTGCTAGTTCATCTAGTCAATGCTGAACTGTACATCCAGGGAGGGGAGAAGGCGGGAGCACTGAGGAGGTGTGTCAGGAAGGAAATGGTAACACTGGATGTACTGGAGAGCTGTGCTGTTGGATGAGAGTAGGTAGGGAGTCCCTGTGCTGTACAGTAGTTTAGTCCATTGTATGTATTTTTACATATGTAGAGTGTGTCACTGTGAGATATGTGTGCTAGGTTAGCCCTAGCACCGCTGTGAATAAGAGCTATCCACCCAGATATGAGGGCAGCAACAGAATGTGCTCAGCTCAATAAGGCAGAATACCAGCTTCAACCCTTCATCAAGTTACTGTCTAGAATGGCTGGCTCCCTTTATGGTTCCCAGCATGCACAGAGAGAGGACACAGGATTTTGACCTTGCCAAAGGTGAGATGCTTATCTGGCCAAATGAGAGATAGAAGGGACTTGCTTCCTGTGCCAAGGAAGGAGAGTCACTAGGTATATCTGAGACACTCCTGTGCACGTGTTTTGTGTATTTTATATGTTCCTCCTGTGTTTTTAGAATGTCTTTCTCACAGAGTATTGAGGGCTCTCTGACATCACATTGCATGTGTTTGTGCTGTGTCCTATATACATGTCTTTTGGGTGTAGCTAAGCATGTTTTGGGTTCATATCATGTTTTTGCCTCTATCTTTGCAGTTTCTTAAGCAGTCCCTAGGCACACGTGTGATGAGTGCATTTAAATATGCTCTGTGCACGCTTCTTTTTAGCATTTGTCTGTGATGCTTCTCATTCAAGCTGTATGCATTGGTTTGGGGTATATTTATACAAGTGATTTGCGTGTCCATGAGTTTTGCCCATGTCTGTGGTGTTTCTTATAATTGTATTGTATGTGCACTTTGGTTGTATTTAAGCATGTTTTTGTGTGTGAACCTATGTCTGTCTCCTTGGCATGGACATGCATAATGGGTATTCATTTCTAAAGATTCCTGTCTCTTTAGCATTAAGTTAGGTCTTTAATGCCTTTTTCTGAGACAAATTTCAATGTTTTTTATCCCAGGCTGATCACTCTCCCCACCAAGGAGCATTGTTCCTAGAGAAGATCAGAAATGTGCCTTTTATACAGGGCTTTTTTTTTCCTGTATTATTTCATTCAGCATTTGGTGCCCCTGGAAACCCTAATGCTTCTGGTGGTGGCTCCCTATCCTATTACACTTGCTAACACACTGCTCTTTGTCCTGTGGCAGCTCTTTGCATCTCAAGCTCAAAGTCTGCTGCTCATGACAACAGTAGCTATGCCGGTCTTCAGCAAAAAGAATGAAACGGTAAGTATAGTGCTGCCCTGCAGTCTCCTTGGAACTAAGGCATGTAAAATGATGCTGAGGTGGTCTGCAGTCTTCTAACGCCAGAAGATAGGCTTTTGTGGTGGCTCTAGTAAGCTGCTTGGCTATTTATTGATCTCTAAGAGATCATTTGTCCCTCCCTCTGAATGTTTCTTCTTCCGAGCATCACTGAAATAAGAAACTTCATCTTGTTTTCTCACCTCCAGCTTCAGATCCAGCCCAGCACCAAATGCTCAGACCCCACTCAAGCCCTGACTGTTCACTATGGAAAAGTGATACAATGGCATTTGCCCATGTTTAAGTGAAAGCAGGCTGAGCGCTAACAGAATTTCATTTCTGAGAACAGTTTCTCCTTTATTTTTTAGAGATCTCATGGCATTCTCCTGGGTGTAGTGGGCTCTGATGTTCCACTCAGGGAGCTACTGAAATTGGCTCCACGATACAAGGTAAGATCCAAGTTAATGCAAACCGTCTGTCATCATACATAGCTAAATGCCCAGTCACTTGTCCATAGGCATAATCCAAATAATAATCAGTTACTGTGCATAGAGGTGTAACCACAGATATAAAGCTTGGATCCTCTGATTTCTTTACAGAACCTGGGGAGTTGTCATTCACCATGACAAGCCTGTAGACTACTCTAGAAACAAAGAAACTGAATGTCTTAGCAGATTGTTAATAGGACCTAGAGCTTTTTACATCTTGAACACCAGCTTGAATGCATGCTAGGATAATAATGGCCCAAGTTGTCACCATGGAATGACTCTTTGGTTGCCTATCTAAAAAGACCTGGTAGTTTCCATCCAGTTCCCAGTAGACTAAAACCACCATCATAGCTGGCACCATCACAACTAGCATCACTGTTGACACTCTTGGGAGAGATGCCAAGGATAGAATGGACAACTGAAACTGAACTATTCTGTCATGCCTAGAGGGACTTTCGCCAAGTCAGTGTTGAGATTTGTTGGCAGGGAAAGTTGAGGAAGTTTGCACTATTGCTGCTTGTACTGTACTCATTTTGTGGTTAAAAGGGATTTCAGTCCCCAGACTTGTTAAGCCAGCCCCTTTCACCAGCTCTGTGTTGCTTTTAAAATATGTTTTAAAGGAAAGTTGATCTAATTGAAAAAAAATAATTTTTAATGAGGCTCTGTGGGAAAGTGCTATTCTCTGTGAGTCCTGTTATACTTTGCTTTACTAGACTTGTGCTGAGAATTCTGTACAATGTCTATTGGTCCCTTTAGTGAATTTCCATTAGAGGTCACCTTGACAGCAGTGACTGCTGGGGATTATGCTAAAATTCACGTGACTTAAGCTATGGGTTCAAACTTTTGTTCCTATAAGTGTGACCAAACCAATGGTGGGTAGTTGCACACACTAGAATACCTAATGTCTGATTGATAATTACCCACACAGGTGACTCCTCCTTCACTATCAAGCAATATACATCTGTATGGAGGTTTTAGAGGCCCTGGTTTTCCAATGGATAATTCTTGTCTTCACAAATGCAAATTATACCTGAGTTTTAAGAACCCTGTGGATTGGCTGAAATATATACTGTAGGCGGACTTGATCTGATTAGTCACTCTCTCAGAGTTCACCTGGAGGCCAAGTGCAACATTGCCTGATCTTGTTAGGCTATGTCACTTCTTAAGCAGTACTTGTACCTAACAATGCTGGATTTACCTCTGCTGGGTCTGGTCTTGGCAGCACTGCGACATGATGCAGACTCCCTTTGTCAGAGGGTAGATGGCCCTCTGAAGGGGTCAGGGGCTCATCCCAGCGTACCTCTGACAGGATCCACAAGGGGGAATGAGACAACTCAGGTTCCCCTGGGAGAACTTAAGTCACTGAGTAACTGGAAGGCAGTTAATTAGGCACATGGGTAGGGTAAAAGGGATGTTGGTTAAACAAGGACTCCTGAGGAGAAAGGAAGCTCCAGAGGAAGAGAGCTTCCAGAGAGCCTGGACTAGGCAAAAGCTCTCCAGGTAAGGAGGTCTGGGAAAGACCCTGAGCAAACAGAGGAAAGACTGTAGGGCTCTTCAGGCAAGGGAGAAGCCTGAGGCTTTACAGCAGAAGGAGCTGCTGCTGGGACATAGAGACTTTTGTTAAGTTTTAGCTGAGCTCTGAGGTAAGAGCCTTTAAACCTGGTGCAAGTGCTCCTTTCCGAAGGCTTTATTAAAGAGAGACTACTATCAAGTAGAGTATTTTGGCTTCTCTGTGACAGGGCTGTTTAAGTGACTTCATTGTTATCTCAGGCCACAGCAGAGCCACACTCAGCCACAGAGGATTCTCAGAAGGTGACAGTGCTCCTTCTACACCCGTTTGGGGCTTGGTTTCCAGAAAGATGAGCTATGAGATCCACACTCAGTTGTGCCTACAGTGGCCACCATGAAAATTTTGATTATTGCCTCAGTACTTGTGACACTGTTACCATAGTGTTCTTCATTGTTCCACATTCTAAGTATAGGAGTGCAATGGATACCAAAATTAATTCTACCTCCTAAATGGTAATTGTCAGCCACTCACTGTCTGTGCACTAACTGCAGTTACACGCACAAATCAGTTACCTCATCAGTGCCTAGCTATCCATTTTGCTAAGGCGGCTAACGGCATTTTGGGCTGTATAAGTAGGGGCATTGCCAGCAGCTCAAGGGATGTGGGGGGAGGGATAGCTCAGTGGTTTGAGCATTGGCCTGCTAAACCCGGGGTTGTGAGTTCAATCCTTGAGGGGGCCACTTAGAAATCTGGGGCAAAATTAGTACTTGGTGCTGCTAGTGAAGGCAGGGGGCTGGACTGGATGACCTTTTGGGGTCCCTTCCAGTTCTATGAGATAGGTATAGGTGTATCATTCCCCTCTATTCGACATTGGTAAGGCCTCATCTGGAGTACTGTGTCCAGTTTTGGGCCCCACACTACAAGAAAGATGTGGGAAAATTGGAAAGAGTCCAGCGGAGGACAACAAAAATGATTAGGGGGCTGGAGCACATGACTTATGAGGAGAGACTGAGGGAACTGGGATTGTTTAGTTTGCAGAAGAGAAGAATAAGGGGGGATTCGATAGCTGCTTTCAACTACCTGAAAGGGGGTTCCAAAGAGGATGGAGCTAGGCTGTTCTCAGTGCTACCAGATGACAGAACAAGGAGTAATGGTCTCAAGTTGCAGTGTGGGAGGTTTAGGTTAGATATTAGGAAAAAAAATTTCACTAGGAGGGTGGTAAAGCACTGGAATGGGTTACCTAGGGAGGTGGTGGAATCTCCTTCCTTAGAGATTTTTAAGGTCAGGCTTGACAAAGCCCTGGCTGGGATGATTTAGTTGGGGATTGGTCCTGCTTTGAGCAGGGGGTTGGACTAGATGACCTCCTATGGTCCCTTCCAATCCTGATATTCTATGTTTCTATGATTTCTGTACACAAATACTCAGTAAGACTCTTCTTGCTACCCAGAGAGCAGCTGGTGGCTAGGAAATCAGTCATTTAGGATCAGATCCTCTTCCTGATTGTTAGATTTATATCAATAGGAATGTTGGTGGGACAATGGACTCACTCCCCCGTTACAGAGCAGCCACTGGAGAGGAGATTGGGCTAATTATTCTAATACCTTTTTCTAACAGTTGGGAGTCCATGGATATGCCTTTCTGAACACTAACAACGGTTACATCCTCTCACACCCAGACCTACGACCTTTGGTAGGTGATTCTGATGCTCTTAGTACTGTTGTGGCTTAAATCCATGGGCTTTCAGGAAGATTAATGCATCTCATGTTTTTATACAACCACTAGGGCTATCAGGTCATTATCATGGATTCCTGCTGTAAACTTTCTGCTCACCAAATTTCCTTATATGAATTACCAAAACATATTCTCACAAACCAGCCTATATAGTTACCTGCAAGCCCACCTAGCCCTGTGCTAGCCCCTTGCTCCTGAAATGGCCTGTAGCACACAGTAATGCTCACATCTCCAGATCCTGCCCACACGTAGGAAATGTGATGGCTATAGGATAAGATGACACCTGCATCTAAACACTCATTCGCCAGTCAGTCAAAATAAATGTGGCTTCTCTATTTTATCAATGCAATATTGACTGTAACGTGCTAGAGGGCTAGCCTGGAAAATTAGAACTCAATTTCCTCTGTTTCTTCTATAAACTCCAGTACAGAGAGGGAAAGAAGCTGAAGCCCAAACCAAACTACAACAGTGTGGATCTCTCTGAAGTAGAGTGGGAAGACCAAGATGAAATAGTGAGTATCAGAAATGGATTGTAGCCTGTTCATGGGCCTTTCCTCCTAATTACTGTGGGGGGATCCTTATGGTAGATTGTAGCAATTCTTGATTTCTTCTGTCAGGGGCTGATCATTACAAGCAGAGGGTGAGTCCCTACAGAGAGAAACATCCCCTTCCCTCTCCCATACAGGGTGCTTGTCTCCCCCTCTATGGGTACGTCTACACTGCATTTGGGAGGTGTGATTGTAGCAGGTGCAGACATACCCAAACTAGCTTTGATCTAGCTAGGTAGTTAGACTGGGGAGAGGTCAAATAAGAGTCACAATGTGACGGCTGCTCAAGAATGTATCCAAGGTCCTAGGTGGACAAGGTTTGCCCAGGCAGCCTCCCACGCTGCTGCAGCTTGACTGCTATTGTTACCAGAACTAGCTTTTGATCTAGATCATAGGTAGCTCAGATATGTCTACATGTGCTGCATCAGACCTCCCAGTTGCAGTGTAGATATATCCTAGGTCTGCAGTTTCCCTTACTTTGTGTTACTCAGGGTGGGACTACACGAGTTCTGATGGTTTCTCACTTGAGCCTGCTTCTTGTTCTCTTTGGGACCAATGTATCTGGAGTCACAAGATGGGAGGGACGTGGGGAGGAGATCAGAGCGCCAATAAGTACATTCTGGGAAAGTTCAGATTCAGGTCCTAACTTCAGAGCACAGCCACATCACTATACTGGGAGAATCAAGCCCCTCGCCCCCACTATCTTACCCTAAACAGCAGAGGGGTTTAAAATCTGGATACAGATTTTGCTGCCATCTAATTCTAACCTTTCCTCTCACTGTCCACTGCAGTTTGTGTGCTGGGAAGGAAATGTTTTGCAAGGCCAGGATCATATGGAAGATATGGATGAAATAGCTGAAACACTTTTTATAGTGGGGGTACTGAAAGCCAGCTAAGAAAACTGTAAAACAGTAGTCCCCAAACGTTTTACCTTGCACCTCCCCTTACCTCTGTTCATGCCCCCCGTACTCCCCCAGAGCTGTGGCTCCAGGAGAGGGGGACACGGACAGAGGTAAGGGGACCAAGGCTTGGGTCACAGCTGGGGGCAGGCACAGAGGGCCGGGAGCCAGGACCCTGGGTGTGGAGGGCTGGGAGCCAGGATCCTGGGCATGGAAGGCTGGGGGTGCTGCAGCACCCCCTATAGCCCTAGTTCCCATGCCTATGACAGGTGTCTTGACAACTTAGAGCCCAGAGAGACTGTGGCAGGCTCAATCAGATCATAGAATACCCCAAGCCTCCCGGGCCTTAAGTCAGATGTTCCTGGCTAGGAGAGACTTATTTTGGTAGTCACTGTTTCATGCTCAGCCGGTAGTTAAGCAAATGATTTTAGTACACTGAGGCATGCAGCAGTAGCAACTTGAACAATGGTTTTATTAGATCTTATAAGCTAAGTTGGCTTGGGTTTACCTAGTATTTGAATGGGAGACCACCACTGAAATACTGAAGGTGCTGCAGTAAGTTGTGTTGCCAAGTCAGTTGGTGCCCACCTCCTCTCTGAATCAGTACTGAACCAATGTCCTAGCATGATACTAGGAGGCATTGGGCTGCTGGAGGTGCCACCTTTCAGATTAGCTAGGAAATCGAGGTCTTATAGTCATTAAAGATCCCTAGCACTTTTATTTAGCAAAAGAAGTGGTGTCCTTGCAAAATTGCATTGTGTCTACATAAACGCCTCTTCAGTCCATAGCTGAATAGGGTAGTCTCTTCACTCCCTGTCCCAGCATGTTGTATAGTGTTGCGGTGCTCTGTTAAACAGATGTGCTTCACTCCAGAAATGGCTGCATTTCAATAGCAGATGAAATGGTTTGTGGGAGCAGCTTATGATTTGATAAATTGGTTTTAAAGTTTGTGAAGAGATTTGGGGTTGTTCTGGAAGAATTAATATTGCTTTGTGTTTCTTTGGTGCCTTCTACCTGAGGATCTCCTAGTTCTGTGCAAACATTGAGAATACGTGACTTGCTCACTGTCACAAAGTGCAGTTGTGGCAAGATTGGCAGGTCCCTTCCCTCCAAGTCCTTAGCCTTAAGGACAAGACCATCTTTATAGGCTTTAAATACTAATAATCCATATTATTATATGGCATTTACCAGCCTGCCTGAATGAGTCTTCTGAGCTGCTCATAAAATGTTTAGTTGAGAGCTCTGAAAAGGCAGTGGAAAAGGGGAACCAGTCATTTCTCAGTAGATGTTTCCCCTATATGAATTATGAACCACTCCACATCCTTTCCTTATCTAGTCAGAGGCACTAATGCTAATCTGTTCCCCTGTGCAGCTGAGAACAGCAATGATCAATGGAGAAACGGGTTACCTTGCTATGGACGTGAAAGTCCCTGTGGATAAAGGGGTAAGAAATCCTGGTCCTGTTCAGGTCACAACTGGAATGGAGGTGGGAAATGGATGGTGGAGATCTATGGAGATGGTACAAACCTAATGCTCAGCATTTTGTGTGGGGATTTTAATATTATTATTCAAGTACAGATAGATGATTGACTTGTCCTCTCACCCCCCTCATCCTTGCATTGCTTGCATATGTAATGCCTTTACATGTTTCACTCTAAGTCAATCCAACCAGCTCTGTCATTTTATTTCCTTTCTCTGTGGTATAATTTGTCAACATCTTTCTGGTACTGAAGTGCCCAGAGCTGGATGTTATCTCACTGGAGCTCTATAGAAAGTTACTATAATCTTTCTGCTCCACAGCATCAGATCTCTGCACATAGAGCCCCAACTCCCCTTGACTGCTGCCATGTCATATTTGTCACTCCTTTCTAATTAGCTGCCGCCAGTCTCATGCTTATGTCTCTTTCAGCATTACTGTCTCCTCATTTTCTCCCTCCCAGTGTGTAGCTGTTTCTCATTATTTTTTTCCCTCCCTCTTCCAGACCATTTTCTAAAATGGTAGTTAAGATGGTTCCTAAGACACATCCTTGCTGTTCTCCACTTCCCACCACCTGATACGCTATTGTTTACCATCACTTTTCGTTTACAGTGTTTCAGTCCATTTTCATTCCACATGAAAAAGATCCTATCTCAGACAATGTTAATTAATTTTTGGGGAGTAAAATTTCATGAGACACTGAAGCAAATGCTTTATGTAAATCCAAAAATATTGTATGCGCTTTATTCCCTTCATCTATTAACTCTATGATTCTGTCAAAAAAATGCAATCTTGTTTGTCTGGTGAGATCTATTTTTTAGAAGCCGAGGCTGCTTATTGCTCACGATTCTATTATCCTCTCAGGCAGGGGTCAGCAACCTCTTAGTTTATTGTATTGCTGCAGAATCACAATATAGTTCTCTATGAGACATCCAAAGGAATCTTGTTTATTTCAACATTTTTTTAAGAATGTCACAAATGCCTAAAGGTTTCTCCATTTGCCTCCTTTTTTCCTTGTTTTTATTGTTCCCATCTGACATTTTCCTTATTTGCTTTTTTCCATCCTCTTTCTATATTTTTTTCAATTCCATTTCTTTCCCCCCCCATGTTCTTTCTCAATTTTCCCCTTCTTTTTCCCATATTTTTCTCAACCCCATCTGCTTTTCCCCCCTATGTTTTTCTCTGTTAATTCACCATCCCCATGTTTTCTGTTTCTCCCTTCCCTTTTTTTGTTCTGTTACCACTATTTCACCCATCATCCACTTCTAATATCAGGTTTTTAAAATAATTTCCCCTCCGTGTAGTGCACTTCAGGTTACACATGTGCTTCATGAACCCAGGACCAGAAATTTTCCCTAGCAGCGTCCTTCTGGTCCATGCATGCATCCCTGCTCATCTTGTGCTCCACACCAAAAGGATAAAGCTCCCCTACCTCTTAGTTCTTTCCTACCGCTTGTGGTCTAGGACAGAGGTTTTATGTTCGTGCTGGCTTTTCAGCTCCTCTTTGTAAATAATGTTAAGAATTTTTAGAGTTAGTTCTTAATTAGAAATAGTTTTAGGGGTTTGGTTCCCTACATTTTGGACCCCCCCTCAGTCAAGGAGTGTTTCTCTGTACCCGCCTCAACCCCAGTTCTCCTTGGTTTCAGGAGACCATGCTGAGGATCCCCAGCTTTAAAAGCTGCATCAGGTGCCACAAAGCTTTCCTGGTCATGGCCTACCATGATACCTGTCTGTACTGCCTGGGGGAAGCGCATGTCTCTTCCAGGTGCAGTATCTGCAGGTCATTCCTGAGTAGGACTAAGCCATCCAGGGAGTTCTGATTCCAAGAGTTCCTCATGGAACAGTCCATGAAGGTGGGAACAACCTCTGACCAGGGAGACTCCCTGTATATCAGCCTGAAGAAGAAAAGAGTGACTCCTCCTCTTTAGTCCTGGGCAGCTCCAAGACTTCCACACTCCCTCTGGCTCCAAGAAACTCTCAAGAGCAGAACCAGAGAAGAAGGGGGAAGGGAGACATAAGCGCTCCCATAAGAACGATAGGGAAGGTTCCCCATCCAAGTCCTCTAAAAAGAGATAGGAGTTCCCATCCCATACCAAGTCATCAGTAACTACCTGCTCCAGAATGGGACCATCCAGTACTGGGATTTTTTTCAAAGGACAAGACCTCAACACCCTTTGTTCCTAGAACTGCTTCCTTGGCACAGAAACTCTCATCTGTACCACCAGAGCCAGTGCTTCAGCAGCTCAAGTTATGGAAGCGACTCCGTCAACTCTGGCTTGTTTCTCAGCTCCAGATGACCTCTTGGTGCTCCTGCTTTCCAAACCCCAGTGCCCCGTACCATTCCTTCAGCTAGTACCGATCTCCCTGCAGTACCCCTTTGCATCCCCATTCTCAAGCAGGGGTTTAGCCAGACTCTTGCCCGTACCATCAAAGAGCACCTTCTCCGGTACCGAGGGCTTCCCATCTGGATCTGAATCCTCAAAGTCTGAAGAGGACTATGACAGACCCACCTGGACTATGCCCTGTGGGGTCCCTTGAGGGGATTGAGCCCAGACAGGACATTGGGAGTCTCCAGGGTCGGGTCTCTCCTCCCATCTGAGAGAGTACCCACCCTACTCCTACTGGGGCCCTGCACTGAGGGGGTATGATAGCTCACAATGGCAGTATTTGGGCCCAGAAGACCCATGAGACGACCAACTAATGAACATACTTCATGGCACAAGGGACCTAAGGAGATTCAGAGCTCCCGAAGAAGAGGAAGAGCATCTTCAGCCTCCTCAAGAAGTGCAATTAAAGCAATAGGAGGAAGAGGATCAACAGAATAGGAGGATATCATGCCAATGACCTTGTCCTCCTCTTCCCCAGACAAGACAGTGATTCCAGTTTCCCCACCGTGTCCTGTTACCCGAAGGTCTTCCTGGACTTCCTTTAAAAGTGTGGCAAAGTTATTTTCAAATCCCCCAGGAAGAGGCCCATGAAAACCCCACAGAAACTGCTGGAAATCCTTCATAGCTTGGCTCTGAGGAGGGTGGCTCTTCCAATTAACAAGCTTATCCTTGAACCTGCCAAGATACTTTGGCCCTCACTTGCCATGGTACCACCAGTATCCAAGCAGGATAAATAAGAGATTTCCTACCTGCAAAAGGGTCGGAGTACCTATTCTCTTACCCACCTCCCAATTCATTGGTAGTGTGTGCAGTTACTGAGCATAGCAGACACACAGGCCAGGTTTACACTACATGAGAAAGAAGCAAAGAGGCTCAACCTCTTTGGAAGAAAGATGCACTCCTTGACCTCCCTGCAATTTCAAATCCCAAACTGCCAAATGTTGATGGTCAATTATGATTTTACCATCTATGATAAGCTAGCTGGCTTCACCAGTAAAATGCCCCAGGAAGTTAGAGACCAGTTCCAGGCCCTGACTGATAAGGGAAAGGTGGTGATGAGATCAGCCCTCCAAATGAACTAAGACACAGCGGTGAGGTCCATCGCAACTGCTATCATAATAAGATGCTCGTCCTGGCTTCCCTTCTTGGGATTCCCAAAGGAAGTACAAACAATGGTGGAAGGCCTCCCATTCGAATCTGACGAGCTGTTCAGCGCAAAGACGGATGAGTCTCTTCGCTCATTGGAAGTCTCCTGAGCCACACTTCATTGACTGAGTATTTGTATACCTGTAATTAAAAGAGAACCCAGTACCACAATTTAGACAACCAACCCAACTTGTCTTTCATCACCAGCAGCAGTGTGAATTTCCATGCAAGCATCAGAGGACACATCGGAATGGTGCCCAGGGAAAACTACCCTTTACTTCCCAACCACTATTACCTCTGAAACCAGCATTTTGTCAGCCCATTTGAGAGCTGCACATCAATGGTCTCACTGGATCGAGTCAACCTCTCTGGTCGTTCCCCTCCATTTGGAGGCAGACTTCCCATTACCTATCATCTTCCTGGACACAAATCATGGTGGACAGATGGGTCTTCTTGGGCTACTCATCTCCCCAGTCACCTCCCTGCCCTTTTTCAGAGATCTCTCTCATGAGAGGGTTTTTCTGTAGGATGTAAACACTCCTCAAACTGGGGGTGGTAAAACTAGTACCTTCGGCAGTAAGGGGAAAGGAGTTCTACTCAAAGTACTTTCTTGTCCCTGAGAAGACAAGAGGATGAAGACCCATTCTGGACCTCAGGGAATAAGTTTATCTGCCACCTAAAGTTCAGAATGGTGACTCATCAATTGTCCCATCTCTAGATCAGGCAATTGGGTCACAGCCCTTGATTTCAATGATGCTTGCTTTCATGTGGATGTTCATCCAGCACGAAGGAGATTCCTGAGATTTGTAGCCAGCCAACAGCACTATAAGTGCAGGGTTCTCTCATTTGGACTCTCAATGGTGCTGAGTGTTTATCAAGGTACTTTGCAGTGTTGTCTCCATACTGGTCTCGCACTTGTTTCTGTCACCAACAGAAGTTGGTCCAATAAAATATATTTTGTGTCTTGTGTCTCTAATACCAAGGTACTGTCAGTGGTGCCAGCTCACCCTCCTGGCAAGGGCCAATGCTATACCCTTATTTAGACCACTGGCTCCTAAAGGGCTGATCTTACCAGGAAACATGAGAAGCAACCTCCATATTTCTGGATCTCTTTGAGAGTTTGGGTCTCTGGTGAACCTGGAGAAATTTGCCTTGGAATCCACACAGCTGATAGAATTTATCAGGATGAGGCTGGATGCTGTGGCCTCCAGGGCATGTTATCAGGCAACCACTTTCTCTTCATTGGACTCATACACCAAATACAGACAAGCCCCAGAATGTCTGTACAATCCTGCCAACCCTGTTGGGTCATATGACTGCAAGTACTTACGTGACACGTTAAAAAGAATTCATCTCAGATATCTATGAGCCTGGTTGTGGACTGTATGCATTCCAGGCAAGCACAGTCTTGACTTACTCATCATGGTTCCCCAAAGGGTCTTAGCCTCACTTACTTGGTTTGTGTGGGTACCATTCAACTCTAACTTCCAACAAAGACTATGACCATGGGTGCATCCTTCTTAGGTTGGGAAGCAAATGTGGAAGGGTGGGTTTCTCAAGGGACATGATCTCTGCAGAAGTCTATGCTTAATATCAGCATGTTGAAACTCAGAGCAGTCAGACTGCCCTGCGAGTAATTCCTCCTGCCCAACTGCAGCCAGTCAGTCCAAGTATTATTAAACAACATTATGGCAGTCTGCTATGTCAACAGCTGTGTGAGGAGGCCATTGAACTTTGGAACTGGTGCATTCCCATGTAGATTACCCTGATCACCACTGACCTGCCAGGAATCCAAACACCCTGGCAGACTCTCTAAGCAGACATTTCTCCACAGAAAACTAGTGGAAAGCTGCATGACATGACTCTTCAGATGGTGTTTTAGGTGTGGGGACTTGGCTCCATGATCTCTTTGCCTCCCATGTGAACAGCAAGTGCAAAGAGTTCTGTTCTAGATGGGGGGTTGCACCTTAGGCTCTCTGGGTGACACTTTCCTCAGACAATGATCAGGAGCTGTGAGGTACGTCTTCCCTGACTCCTTAATTACCACGGGTTTTGAGGAAAATCAGACAGGACAAGATGTGAGAGATTTGCATAACACAGGGGTGGGCCTGTCAGTTCTGGTACCCTATGCTTTTGCAGCTGTCAGCCTGGCCTCCTTCCCATCTCCCTTAACTCAGGATGAGGGAGGGACTTATCACTGTAACCTAGTCACACTTCACATGAGGGCATGGTATTTGGATGGATGTCAGAGTTAGAAAAGGCCTGTTCCGCTGATGTCCAGGGCATCCTGAGCAGTGGCAGAAAGGACTTTGCCAGGAAATGTTACAAAGCAAAATGGGGGGGGGAAATGTTTTAGTGTGATCAGTCAGGAATTTCCCCTTTACCAAAACGCATTCTGGATGCATTGTACTACTTCATATCCTTAAAACCCGCAGGGTATTTATTAGCTCCTTCAGAATACACTTTGCAGCCCTCATGAAGTTCCATCTGCCAGTAGAGAGCTATTCTGTTTTTTCTCATCCAGTCACTTCCCACTTCTTGAAAGGTATGATTTAGAACCCTGGATGAACAGTGAAAAGTGGCCTTGACAAGAGATGGTTTTTACTCTGTGGCCCTACTAGCCTAGCGAGAAAGTGAAACTGACCAGCTGTCAATTTCACAGTACGCCAAAGATGCATTGAGCTGGACAGGAAGTGAAAATGACAAGCTTACTTATCAGTTCTGCTGTGCTGCTTTGATGTCACAGTGGCAGACATCAGAAAGCAGAGGAGGGAATTTGTGGCAGAGCCTAGGGTTGATAAGAATCAGGCTGGTGGAAAGGGCTGAGTGAAGCAGCCTCAAAGAGGAAGCACTTGAGCCAGTCCTGATAAATTCCATTGAAATTGACACTTTCAAATGGAAAATATCAATTTTGACACTTTATTTTTCCAAAGCAACATTTCAAAATGAAATGAAACTTTTTGAATTAACATGCTTCTTTCAGTGGAAATGTTAATTTGAAATGAAATTTTTCAGTTTGAAACAAAATGTTTTGGTTTCAATTGACATTTTGTTATGATTGAAAATGTTGTTCTTTCATTTTGATGTTTCCAAATTGAAATTTTTTCATAACTCTTCATTCCATGAACATATTTGATAGTCTGACTTTTTTGTCCTGATTCAGGATGAAAATAAATATTAAAACCAGAGGCATTTCCCACAAGATGGGAATTCTGTTTTCCAACCAGTTGTAATCAGTTTGTAGCCGCTGTTCTGGCTCTTCCAAACCCATTCCCTCCCACCCTCAAATCCTCCTCATCCGCCTCTCTGAATCTTCAGCCAGAGTGTAGAGTGTAATAGAGGGAACCAGGGAAGCTGGTGAAGATAATGAATTGTAGCCCACGGTGGAGTCAGGGTCAGTCTGGGGCCTTGCAGGCCCTGTGCAAAGAAAGACCAGCAGAACCCGGCAATCTGGTTATGCAGTGAGCATATAGCTAATGCAGTGAAAGGGAGAGCAGATTCCTCACACTTTCTGCTCTCTGGGTTGTAATCCCAGAGTTAAGGTGTTTTACTGGCCCTGTGAGGAAATTGAATGGCTGAGTGAGTGGATCTCTGAAAAGCATGACTTGCTGAACATTGCACACTGCATCATGGCCTCAGACCTGGCCTGTGGGGATGGATGTTACTGGAGTTAATCAGATGCTTTGGTTTGCCTTTGGGGTCATGTAGCCAAATCACCGTTGTCACTGTGGTGCAGTAGGATGGTGTATCACTTCCCCCACCTTAGGGTTTATTTTTCAAAGAAATATTTTCCCCACTTTTTTCTTATTTATTCCAGAAACGGGTTCTCTTTCTCACTAATGATTATTTCTTCACTGACATCAGTGGCACGCCTTTCAGGTGAGCAAGTGTATCTCAACTTAAGGAATGTACCTCTTGGGTGGACCAAATAGCCATGTCCCCCCCCCTTCTCATGATATTGGTTATGACAGAGGGGTTTCTTGCTCCCTTGTATTGGAGTTCCGATACTCTTACTGCTCGCTTGGGGGATGTTCTTTTGTTAATAAGAGAGGAGAGAGCTGATGGCATTGGGGATCATAGCTCACCTCTCAGGGAGGGCAGTGTCAGATTTAAACATGTGGGGATTGCACGTGACCTTGTTGACAAACCCTCTGTTTTCCCCCTGCCTGCAGCCTGGGTGTCGTCCTCTCCCGTGGGCATGGGGAATACATCCTGCTGGGGAACACTTCCGTGGAAGAAGGTAGGTTAACCTGAAACAGTCACATCTCTGTAGGGGGCAAGGATGTTGAACTTCATTGGCAACCCAGGGATGAGCTTGTGCCTCCCTCTCTTCTCTGTACCCCACCTCACCCTCTCAGCCTCTTTCAGTGTGTTTGGTTCATTGACTGATCAATAGATTTATTGGTTGCTTTCTTGTTTCAGGCTTGCACGACCTGCTGCAGCCAGACTTGACCTTAGCTAATGAATGGTAAGTAGATGATATCCTGTTGATGATGGAGCTTTGGGTTGAGATCACTGGCAGAGTTCGCTCTGCTCTGCCACCCTCCCTGGCCTGGAGGAAAAGCAATGTTCTCCTGAAGTAACTGATGGTGCCAGAGTTTGGTGCAAACTCCTGAGACTTCCATCACTTTCTTTGGCAGATTATTCTACAGTCTGACCCATCTCCCTGTCAGGAAAGATCTCTTGATATTCACCCTCAATTCTCCTTTGCACAATCTCATCCTATTCCTGCCTAGAACTGTGCAATAAACCATAAATCACACAAAACTTAGCGAAGTAGGATTTTGTTGCACGGTCAGATTACACTTTGTGAGAAATCATCTTGGTTCACCTGCCTTTTAATTGAGCTTGGATGTGGTTTCTAGTGAACCTGGAGTTGACTTTATTAATGCAAAATCATATCATGCAAAATTTGTGCTTTTGCTTGGTTTGGCCATGAAACAAAACGAAGCTTGGCATTTTCAACTTTTGCTTTGAGATGTGTGTACCTGAAACTCAGCATTAAATTCAGGCGTGTGAACCTCAAGTCGATCAAAACTAAAGCAATTATTTGCAAGAAGCACTGCAAAAAAACCAGTTTATTATACCCTACTTAAAACCCCTCAAACCGCCATGAATAGCATCTCTTCCTCCTTCAGTTTCATGCACAGTTAATGTATATAGTCAAGTCATCTATTCACCAGCTTTACATATAGTCACTTCTTCTAGTCTTGTCTCATAAACCATTCCTTAAAGTTCCTTAATAATTTGTGTTTTTCTTTATACCCCTCCACTCTGACAAAGTGGCCAGAACTGAAAGCCATATTAGAAGGCAGGTCTCTTGTGGAATACAGAGAAGTGATCACCTCCCAACTCTGCATCCTGATGCCTCTGCATACACAGGCCCATTGATTTATCTTCCCACCATATCACATTGCAAGCTTGTTCACTGTCTAGTTATCGGTCTTCTTTGGTATTGCTGCTTTCCAGGTTTCTCCATCACACTGAATATTGTTATAAGCGGGCTAGTGTATATGTTACCATTGCCCTTTGCTGGGTGAAATTAGAACTGCTCTGCTGTGTGTCAGAGGAACTATACTGCTAACGAAGATGCTTCTTTAGATAAAAACAGCACAGGACGCTACCACTTTAACAGGAGGAGCTGAGTTCTATCCATGCTGTTAAGTTCTGAGCACCCAAGAAGTGCAGCATAATGACATCTGAAATTCCTAGGTGGCCAAGGATTTGTTACAATATTTTTTTTCCAGATCACTAGTTTCCTGGTGTGATTGCTTGAAAGTGATTTTCTGTGTTTCTTTCCTTGCCACCAGGATTTACTGCATCACCGATATTGATCCAGATCACCGGAAGCTCAGCCAGCTGGAGGCCATGATCCGCTTCCTCACAGGAGAGGAACCCGATCTGGAATGTGAGTGCTGGAAATTAAAGTGACCTACTGGAGCTCTCCTGTGCCTCTCCACCGTGGAGAAGGGCTGTGGGAAACGGGGTGGTGGTAGATTGAGCTCATGAGCATCTCTGCAGAGATGAGTTTGAACACTTGCTCACTTCACAAGTGGAAATAAATTGAGTGGTCACATCCTAATCCCCAGCAGCAAGTGATTATGAAGTGGAAACAATTACCACAAAATTAAACCGGATTGAACATCTGTTAAGGAGAGATCTAGGCCTGTATTAGCTGGGGGTGCTGCAGGCCATGTTTGACAGAGCTGTGGGTGGAGCCAGGAAGGAAAGAGTGCCTGTGTGTAGTTCAGAGCTGTGTAGTCCTAAAACAATAGGAACAACATTATTTGTATTGTGGTAGATCCCAAAGGTCCTATTCAGAGCTGGGGTACCATTGTGTTAGGCATTCCCTCAAGCACAGGTTAAAAGGCAAGCTCTGCCTTACTCCAAATTCAGTCATTAGCTCTTTAGGGTAGACGAAGTGGGTGTGATGGACAAAGGAGAGAAATGGACAAGGGAGGACAAATGTAATGAAAAGATCATGTGGATTCATAGTTTAGATATTACACTACCTGATGTTCCCAGACTGTTTCAAATCACCTGAAAGTATGTTTGGGTTTTCTTTGGGTTTTGAATTAAATGAAATCAGCTATCCCCAACTGCTGCTCTACCTGAACATAGTTAGCTGGTTGATGTGTTGTAAATATCAGCACAGACGTGCATCTCGAGGGGGGATCTGAGGGAAGAAAGAGTAGTGGCCTTATTAATCAAGTCAGAGGGTGCTCTATGAATAAGCAGCAGCATAGGAGAAAGCACAAAGATGTTTGTGGGACACGCAGATAAATGGCTGTTCAAAACTGGCATCATTGATGGCACGAAGGGTGCAGGAATGACACTATAAAAGTCAAGAGCAAATAAGCAGGGAAGGGCAGTGTAGGGAAGGGCATTAAGGGTGAAGACAAGAAGTTTGAACTTGATGAGGTAGGAAAGGGGAGCCAGTGGAGGGATTCAGAGGAAGTAGGGAGGGTGTAACATAGAACTATGGGAAAGGTCAATGAAAGACTGTCTTAGTAGTTTTGTTTTGAATGGGCTGGAACGAAGTGAGATGTGTGTCAAGGAGGAGAATGAAGTAGATGATAAGGGCCTGGGTGAAAGTTTTAGTCATATGGACAGAAAGAAAAGTTCAGATTTTGGAATTGCAATGGAGGATGAAGCAGCTGGATTTGGACATGACCTCAATGTGTTATGAAAAGGAGAGGGAAGAGTCAAAGATAACCCCAGCTTACAGGTCTCTGTGACAGGGAGAAGAGGATCTTGTCAATAATAGCAGAAAACAGGGCGAGTGGGGAGAGCATTAAGGAAAGATAAGGGGTTCAGTTTTGGACATGTTAGGTTTAAGCTAATGGTGAGGCATCCAGGAGGAGATGCAAGGTAGACTGAAAAAAGGGACAGAGTAGATGGACACAAGTCAGGAGTGAGGAAGATTTGCAAGTCAATGGCATGAAGATGCTGAGGAAGCTATCTGAGGTAGAAGAGATATCCCAAAGTAAAACTTTAGAGCAGGAGCGGGCAAACTTTGTGGCCCGAGGGCCACATCAGGTTTCCGAAATTGTATGGAGGGCCGGTTAGGGGAGGCTGTGCCTCCCCAAACAGCCAGGCGTGGCCCGGCCCCTGCCCCCATCTGACCCCCTGCTTCTTGCCCCCTGATGGCCCCCCCAGGGCTCCTGCCCCATCCAACCCCCCTGTTCCCTGTCGTGCCCCCTCCCACGCCGGGACTCCTGCCCCACACCTTGCTCTCTGTCCTCTGACCGCTCCCGGACTCCCCACTCCTGACTGCCCCCCCCAGCGCCCCATCCAACCCTTCCTCTCATTCCTGACTGCCCCCCTGGGGACCCCTGCCCCATCCAACCACCCCTTCTCCCTGTCCCCTGACTGCCCCCAGAACCACTGCCCCTGACTGACCCCCCACGGGGACTCCTGCCCCACACCCTGCTCCCTGACCGCTCCCGGACTCCCTGCCCCTGACTGCCCCCCACCGCCCCATCCAACCCTTCCTCTCATTCCTGACTGCCCCCCCAGGACCTCTGCCCCATCCAACCACCCCTTCTCCCTGTCCCCTGACCGCTCCTGGAACCCCTGCCCCTGACTGTCCCCCGCTGCCACATCCAACCCCCCTCTCCTTCCTGACTGCCCCCTCGGGACTCCTGCCCCATCCAACCCCATGTTCCCTGCCCTCTGTCCACACCCCCGCCCCTTGACCACCACCTCAAACTCCCCTGCCCTTTATCCAACCCCCCCCACCCCCGCTCCCTGCCCCCTTACTGCACTGCTTGGAGCGCCAGTGGTTGGCAGCCATACCGCCCGGCTGGAGCCAGCCACGCCAACGCTCAGCACAGAGCATCGGGTCAGGCCGTGGCTCTGCTGCTGCGCTGCCTGGCAAGAGCTCACAGCCCTGCCACCCAGAGCATTGCGCAGGCGGCGCAGTGAGCTGAGGCTGCGGGAGAGAGGGAACAGCAGGGGAGGGGCCGGGGGCTAGCCTCCCAGGCCAGGAGCTCAGGGGCGGGGCAGGAGGGTCCTGCGGGCTGGATGTGGCCCACGGGCCATAGTTTGCCCATTTCTGCTTTAGAATGAAAAGAAAAAGGGGCTAAGAATGGCAAGCTGTGGGATCTTCCAGGAGAAGGGAGGAGGAGAACCCACTTAAAATAGGGCACAGCGGCTTTGTCTAGACTAGGATTTACCGGTGTGGTGTTAGATAACACTCAAAGTCTAGTGTGGATAAGCCAGTGTAGACTTTAATATGTGCTAAGCAGGTCAAGTTAAAGCTTAGGCTCAGCTGCCTTGTCCACACCACATTTTACAACTGTTTAGCAACTATTAGCAAACTCCTTCCAACACCACATCTTCACATTCACATCTAGACAAATGTGGACAGCCAAAGAATAGGAAAACTAGGAGAGGATAGCACCCCTAGAAGCCTGGTGAGGACAAGATTTCAAATTTCAAGAAGGAGGGTGTGATCCACTGTCAAAAGCAGAGAGGTCAGGGTGGACAAGAATGGAGTGGAGGTCCTGAGATTTGGCCACAGATAGATCATTCAAGACTTTCGGGAAGGCAGCTTGAGTGGAGTGGGCAGAAGCTTGATTAGAGGGGATCCAGGACTGAGAGAGAGGGAGTCAAGGCAACAGTTGTAGACTGCCTGTTCAGTGAGTTCAGGGGTGAAGGCCCAAAGGGAAGGGAATAAATAATTCTTTTGACCCTGTGTGACAAGGTTGGGACTCACCACCGCAGCACCTCCTGCTGGTTGCCTCCAGGAATTAGCTCAGTCCAGTGGAGCACCCTCTCCTGGTGGTGTCCTGCCCGTTGTCTGGCCCTTGGTTGGCATCTGAGCCCGCGTTGCTCACCAGCTCGCGGCGTCCTCTTTCAGACCAGTGCCCCTCAGTCCAGCCACACCCCCTTCCGAGGGGTGGTTGATCAGCAGTCTCTCTGCGCCCCAGCCACCATGTCCAACCACACACGCCAAAGTCTAATCCCTCTTGTCAGGGATCTGGCGTAGTCTATGATGGCTGCTCCCCACAGCCGATGGCTGGGTGTACTGCAAGGGAGGGACCCAGGCCCGCCCTCTACTCTGGGTCCTGGCCCTCACTGTCGTCCTCCTCTCCCCTCTATCTGTCCACGTCCCTGGGCCCTTCCTCTTCGGCCCCTCGCACTGGCTAGGCCTTTCCCCTCAGGGCCTACAGCCTGGCAGACACTGGGCTGGAGTTCCCTTCTGCTCCCCCGGGTCGGGTCTGGCCGGTGCAGTGCGTCTTGCTGCTCTGGAGACAGACCTTCCCCTCTCAAAGGCCTGGGCCAGACTGCCTCCTTCCTTCCTGAGCAGCCTTTTTATAGGGCTGAGCCTGGCCCTGATTGGCTGCCTCCAATCTGGGCCCCGATTGGCTCCCAATAAGCCCTTCTGTAATTGGCTCCCTGTCTGCACAAGCTTACTGGCCTGCTGCAGCCTACACTCTTAGGGAGTGGGGCAGTCCGCCCTACTACACCCTGTTTTATTTGCTCAGCCTTTCAACCCCCCGAGCTTTTGGGCTCACAGAGGGTGACCTTTGACCCTTTAAAACTGTAAAGAGTGACCAGCGCGCTGAACTGCCATATGAAAGTGACCACCTGAACCCCACAGTTAGGATCACTGCCACTCATGTACAGCATGGTGGTGAGCTGCCCTGACTGTAATGCTGTCTGTGTGACTGCTGCTAGACAGTCTGTGAGAGTGGCTTGGTCACACTCTGGTGAGAGTTCCCCTGCTGTCCTCTCAGCCAAAGGTGAGGCACCCCTGGGATGGTCAGCAGATGCAAGTGGGATCTTCTTTTTATTCCCTGTTGTTCAACCCACTGGACCACAAGTTAGGTCAGTAACATTGCTGCTCTAAAGGATATCTAGGAGGCAAAGGGATGACACCATTCTCACTCCTAATCATGTTTGGGTTTTTTTGCTCAGGTGATGAGGACTTGGTCCAGGAGGTGCTGTTTGACGCGGTGGTAACTGCGCCAATGGAGGCCTACTGGACAGCCTTGGCCCTCAACATGTCTGAGTAAGTATATGTGAAAACGCAGCTGAAATTCATTCAGATCCCATGGTCGTCTTGGGAGTTTGGACAGGGTCTCCTGATTCCCTGGTGAAAGCTCTGTGGCTAAGTTGAAGGAGCAGCTTGTTCCATAGAGCCCATAATAGATCCTTACATAGGACTAAGCTGACCACAGAAACAGAAGCAGGACATCAATCTCCGTCTCAGGCATGGACTCCAAGGAGGAGGAGTCTCACAGTTGAGGTATTGGTAATAGATACAGAAACTTACACTTCAAAGTCATGAGTTCAAATCTCACCCAAGGACAGTAGTGACTAAGCTTTGTTACCATGTGACAACTGTTCCTTGAACTACATAAAGTGAATTGAGCTGAGTCCAGCTTCTATTGGAGTATCACAACTGGTAGTAGTTGGCTCTCTTACTGACACTGAAGCCAAGGATTGAATGGGCCATAGAAATTGACCTACCTGTCACACTTATGGATGGTGCCTTCAGATCAGGGTTGAAGTACACAGATGGAAGTTTGGACTGTTGCTGCCAGGCCTGAGAAGGGATATAAATCTAGAGGGTCTTGCCTCCAACTTGGGGTTTTTTTGGAGGCAAAATTTTCTCACAGCTGTTACCACCTGGGCATTTAGGGCCACTAGCACTTTAACGCTGTGTTGTTCAGATCTGCTTGCAGCATATATTATAAACATTGGCAGCCATGGTTGTCTTATCTGTATTTGGACTCCCACTGTTGCTACCATTGGTGGAGTTGAATGAGTGGTAGGAATGGCAGGAAATTTTTGCCAACAAGCCCTAATGTAGACACAGCCTTAGTCTGTCATCCACCACATTCCTTTCACTGCCGTGTCCATAGCAGCTGGTCCTCTACACTGTGAGCCTCTTCACAACGTCAGGTCTGTGCTACTTACAACTCCAGCAACGTCGCCCTGCACCACTCAGTTACGTCATCCCTCGCAATCCCTTAATCTCCCTGTCCCAGACAGAGTTCGGGTTCAGCCCTGGGAGCACACCCATTCTCTCTGGGTAACTCATCTCCCGCCCCAATCCCATATGTAAATAAACTGCAGCTGGGCGGGCAGGAGTAGAGAACTTTAAGTTCTCTCTGTAAAGGGACAAAATGAACAAATCACAAAAGTGTGACTGTGAGAATGAATAGTAAAATCGTAATAATCCTAATTCCCGCTCAGATTTTCAAATGTGTCAGTTCTGGTGTAACCCCACTGAAGGCAGTGGCATTATATCGCAGGGGAATTTGGTCCTAAATACTTAAGAAACCTCCCACTCCAATGTGTTGCCCTCTGAATCTGCCCACTTTGGAGGTCCTTACTACATGGAAGGCTTAGTTCTAGCTCTGAGATCTAATTCTGCCCCTATGGGTCTCTCTCTCTCTGTCCCACAGCGAGACTGAGCAGGAGGTCGAGACGGCATTTCTGGGCACTCGAGCTGGCCTCATGAGGAGCCTCCTGTATGTGGGATCTGAGAAACTCTCGAACAGGCAAGTCTTAAAATTAAACTTCACTGAGGAGTTTCTTCTAGTCTCTGTGAAGGAGCAGCATGAAATTGCCACTGTGCCTTGAACAGTATCCAGGGTTACAGAGAACAGAATGGGAAGCAACCAGGGGTTAGTGGAGCAGACCTGTCCAATATGTCATAAAGGATGGGGCAGGGCACTGTTTTGTGCTTGTTCTGTTTGTTATATGGCAAAAACCTGTCCCAGAATGCAATGGTTTCAATGTAAAATGTAGGCTGATTTTTCTGGGAGACCTAATCTTTTCTTTGATTGTTCCGAAGTCCTGGTCAGGAAATAGAAGGGCTGTTGCCAAGACATTACAGCCAGAAGATCTCCAGTGACACTTTTTGTGAGAATATGGGTGGGGTCTATGCTTTAGCTTTTGGGCCATGTTCCAACTTGGCTAGTAATACTCTGCCTATCTCAATTCCCCTTTTAGTCTCATTTGCTGGATATTCCATCCTATACAGGTTCTTATACTGCCCTCATCATCATAGTATCTGAGCACCTTCCAGGGGTTGCATTACGCAATGTGACTAACGTCTGTCACATGTAGTTAGTCTCTCTCTCATCCTCTCCCTAGAGGGAGAATTGTGTGTGCAGTGGAGTGTTTTGGCTTGGGAGGATTTTGGTTAGAGTTATTTTTAGAGTTATTCAGCTGCTTTGAGTTCCTGTTAGAAAGTAGGCTGAATAAGTGTGCCCTGCACTTGTAGCAGAAGGTGCTGAAGTTTGTGATGGTCCTTCATTCCTGTGGGAATTTCTTCCACAGTCTGGGACCAGTCCCTGAGAAGGTTCCATTTCCTGCACAGATGAGCTTCACCCTTATGGCAGAAAGTCCCATTGTACCTGAGGAGTGGACTTGTGGGCCCAGGCCATTGACTGCTTTGAAGATAAGAAGCAAGACCTTGAACTTGACTCAATATGCTGTGGGAAGCCAGTGTAGATTCCCTGTCCTATACTGCTGGCACATAATATTTTTCTGTGTTTTTAAAGGGTTGCAAGTGCATCACTCCAGTGGTGGCTGCATTTCAGTGGCAGATTCCTGTATGTAGTATGTAAAGCTCTTCCAAATCCTCTGGAAAGGAAAGAACCATATAAATGACCAATCATTATTACGTCAAAATATACAGCAAAAATAAAGATCTGAAATAATGAAATCGGGGAGGGGGAGGAAGAAGTGGAGATCTTGCAGGGAAGTCTGTTACCTGGTTACTCCTGGTGCTCCGCCCAGGTATGGTTCATGTTATGGCAAGTGCAGAAGCCCATAAATCAAATTTTTTTTGTTTGAGAATCTCCAATGAGTCTCTGGAACTTGGCTGTCCTGTAAGGGGGGCATCATTTATCCCTTATGATCTCCTTTGCCTTTCTTGACCTGGTCATTAGCTCTGTCTATACACCTCTACCTTGATATAACGCTGTCCTCGGGAGCCAAAAAATCTTACCACGTTATAGGTGAAACCGCGTTATATCGAACTTGCTTTGATCAGCTGGAGTGCGCAGCCCCGCCCCCCCCCGGAGCCCTGCTTTACCGTGTTATATCAGAATTCATGTTATATCGGGTTGCATTATATCGAGGTAGAGGTGTATCTTGTTTTCTTGATCAGGCAAGACTCAGACCCCTCCCCCATCTCTCTTTCACTGAGCACCGTAGCCAGTTCCTGATTCTTGACTGAGTCAGAAAACTAGGAGTCTTCATTCCCCTACCACACAAATAAAAGGGCTTCCTCGTGATCTCTTTCACAGCCTCACTCTTGCGCTTGGGAGCTGAATGCGTGAAGGGGATTAGATATTTTAAAAGGAATTCAGACAGAGGGTAAAATTTTCTAAAGCACCCAACTCACATTTTCCAAAGTGATTCAGGCACCTAGGAGCCTAAATCACTTGCACACTTTAGAAAATTTTATCCAGAATTTTTTGGTTGGGTAACTAGTCCCACTTGCATAGTAAGTGCAGGCCTCTCATCTGCACAATGATCCCTGTGATGTCTCCTAAAACATTACCTGGACTAACAGCGTTCCTTCACCTGCACTAGGCACCTGTTGATACTTTAATACTACAGCTGTGACCCATGGTAACTAAATCTCTTCCCCCTGCATATGGTAACACCTGTTAGTACACCCATATTGCAGATGTTAGCTGGAATAACACAATCCCTACAGTGCTACAAATAGATATCCTGCTGTTGCAGCTCTGGGCTGGAATATAGGATTGTTCAGAGCTGCGGGTTACCACAAAGCACAGATTCTTAGGGCAGGTCTTCGCTACGGGGGGGGTCGATTTAAGATACGCAAATTCAGCTCTCGGAGCCAACTTACCCTGCTGTGAGGACGGCGGCAAAATCGACCGCCGCGGCTCCCCGTCGACGGCGTTTACTCCCACCTCCGCTGGTGGAGTAAGAGCATCGATTCGGGGATCGATTGTCGCGTGCCAACGAGACACGATAATTCAATCCCTGAGAGATCGATTTCTACCTGCCGATTCAGGCGGGTAGTGTAGACCTAGCCTTACTTTGCACTTCCTTGCATCTCCCTTTTTCAGTTTCATGGTTCATTCTTACCCACAATAGAGATGACTTATGCATGTTAGTGCAGGCCCCAGTGGGATGGGCTAAGTGAGGTAGGTGCTACCTGTTCACCAAATGGCAGCCTAGGCAGGTAAAGAGTTTCAGCTTCAAGGATGTTACTTATTAGCTATACCCATCCCACCTACCACTGGTTATGTATGGTGGCTGAACAACCTGTGCTGGGGGGTGATGTGGACATAGATGTGGACAACAGCACCACCTGGTGGCTCAATATGGAAAAAGTCATAAGATCTATGTGACATGCTGAGCAGAATCCAAGAAACGGAGAACCTGGGAAATAAGGCTCTTGGGTCATGCAGATAATTCTCAGAAAGCTCAGATGTGTTCCTAAACCTAACCTCTGTCTTATCTGCCTACAGCAGTAGCATTTGTAAAGCAGCTGCCACCACAGTATTTAGGTGCCTTGTGCCTTATTTAAAAAGAATTTTATCTTGCTTGTCTGCAACTGGACCGCTGTATTCTCCTCTTACCAGAGGTGAGAGAGGCTTATGGAATATGTAAGGATCAGTTTATTTGGGGCTGCTACTCTGTATTTGACAGTATATGCAACCATCTCTACTGAGGGGTTAGATCTTTGCAAGAGGTGTGACTTGTTCTTAAAAAAAGAGGTGTAGGCTCAGCATGGTCTTCTATAGCCAAGGGCCCTCTGCCTAATTGCACTTTCTTGGCAGACAAAGGATTGATACAAGGCTCTATTAGTTGTAGTGACTCTGTGGACTGGAGAATTCTTGGAGAGTTGCATAGAGCAGGGGTTCTCAACCTTTTTCTTCGTGAGGTCCCTCCAACATGCTATAAAAACTCCTTGGCCCCCCTGTACCACAACAACTGTTTTTCTGCATATAATATATGGAGATATACCTATCTCATAGAACTGGAAGGGACCTTGAAAGGTCATCAAGCCCCAGACCCCTGGTTGAGAACAGCTGGCGTAGAGAGACTGTCCTGGTGGTTGTCAGGCCTAGTCTATTGAGAGCTTTGTAGATCAGCACTAGAATCTTAAAGTAACTCTGGGATGTGATGGATAGTCCATGTAGGGCACTGCACACAACTCTCTTGCCAAGGTGTGTCTCTTAGAGATGAGCTGCAGTGTTCTGGATCAGCTGAAGCTTCCCCAGCGCTTTCTAGATATAGGCCATTGCCATAATCCAGTCTAGAAGGCAAAGGCCATGTCTGTAATAGTGAGGAAGGAGGCACTGACTTCTTGCCAATCAGGTGGGGAAATATATTTCTGATAACCTTCCATGCAGCTCCAAATGTGGGTTTCTTCTAATGGCTCATGTGCAGGTCACACACTCGGCTTCCCCAGCACCACCAGTGAAGTATCTTGGACATCTTGACTTTATGACTTGTCCTAACCAACTCATCCTTTAAAAATGCCAGAGCCCTTCCTGTGAAAGAAGGGGTGGGAGCCATAATTTCCCAACCACTGTGCTTGCGTGAGTGTTTCTGTCTCTCTCAATTCTTCCCTGCAGTTTGTTGGACACAGTTAACTTTCTGCCCTGTGGTGTACCTGGTGTACCTTTGTGCTGCTAAAGAGCAGCCACCTTCCACCCCAGCAATGGCTGCATTTCAGCAGTGGATGAACTGACGAGGGTAGCCTGTGTGTGCAGCATATAGTTTGTAAACTGCTCTGGGGTCCTGTGGGGTGAAAGGTGCTATCTCACTGTAAGTTTAGTATGTCACCGGCCTGTGACTATCCTGACGCTGTGTTGGTGCCCTGACAATGCTAAGTGCAGAACATCCCCCCAGGCAGGCACTGTGCTGAATGCGGCTGAGGAGGGAGAAGTGGGCTTCCCTGTTCCAGATGAAGGTGGCAATTTTCACTTTTTTTTTTTCTTCCTTACAGGAAGTTCCTGACCTTGGGGGACAAGGAGAGTATCTTCACCATGGATCACTTCCCCCTGTGGTATCGCCGAGCAGCAGAGCATCCTCCAGGGAGCTTCATCTACAGCATGACCTCAGAAGAGGGTTCAGGTAACCCTCGCCTTAGCACTACAGCAAAGGAGGGAGATGGAGAAAATAAACGTGTCACTCACAGTCCCCTGCTCCCTGTCCCCACCCCATTCACCTTCATTATCCTCTTCCTGCAAGACTGAGCTCTTACACAAGGGGAGATGGTGAGAGCCATCCTCGGGCTGCTTGTTAGAACAGAAAGAGGGAGATGCCTCACAGCAAGACATGGACAGGAGAGGTGAAGAATGGGTGAGGCTGCAGGGCCCAGAGTAGATGAAGGATGGATGGGGCTGCTGAAAGATGCATGGGCAGGGGAAGACAAGGAATCAAGTGAGGGAGATAGGAAGGGCTGTGAGGCAAAGTAGAGGAAGGACAGACAGATTAGCTGGCTGGAATGATTTGAGTGGCAGTCAGGTAGGATGTGAACAGAGGGCCAGGTGGGAGGAGGTGAGATTTGTCCTGGAGTCACTTTTTCATGATTTTCCATGAAAATTTTCCCAAGTGGGAAAATGAGCTTTTCACAGGGGGAGGGGGAACTTCACTCCCATCACCAAAAGCATGTCAATGGTCCCCACCAAATACGCTGAATCTCATGCTGGTTCTGTAGTGTGGGTAGGCATCCCCTCACCCCATGGAGCCCCAAAGTGACAGCTGACTAGCAGCTTTGTTGTGCCTATGCTCAGGATGTGATTGTCCCCTATGTGATCTCCAGAGCCTGCAGGGACCTGTGCCAAGGTGGAGGAGGACAGGAGAGCACAAGAAAAATCAGAACAAAATACTATGTGACGCTCCTGCAACGGAGGCAGAAATCCCCTCTGTGCTCTTCCCCAGCCCCCTGCACTCAGGCATTGTCACAGAGTGCAGCGCTTTCACTGTAAACGCTTTTTGTAGCATTGTGGTGGGAGGGTATGTGGGAGGGGAAGCGAGCAGCACGGAGAAGAAAACGAGGATGGGATCCGGAAGATGAACCAGGATATAAAGGGAGGGGGAGAGAAAACACACTAAACCTTCCATCCATGCTCTCCTCTCCTCCCTGCCCCCAAGTATACCTCACTTAAAGGGTCACCACTAGAGTGAAGGGCAGAGGTGACAGTCGTGGCAAGAGGCATCTTTTGCCAGACTACGTGCAACTTTCATTGCTCTTTGCAATAGAGCAGGGCTTAGAAAGTCAGACATTGGCACGCCGCATGGGTGTGACCTCCTGAAATCCCTGCAGTAGCTTCCTATCAACATCCAGTGTGAGAGCAGTGTGTACCTTCATCCACCATGGCACCAGGTATCAGTTGCTAGTCACTGTGGGACAGATCCTGCGGTCCTTGCTCATCTGAACCCTAATTGACATCAAAGGTAGTGTTGCCTTAATAAGGACTGCATAAATGCTGGCTTTTGTTTGGTTCATGGTGTCCTTTAGCCATGACCAAGCTCAGGGCCAACTGTGCTAAGCACTGACACATAGGAAGAGACAGTCCCTGCCCCAAAAAGCTTATGTTCTAAATAGATAGGACAGACAAAGGGTGGGGGGAGGAAGGAAGGAGTCTACTTAAATCACGGAGAAATCACACATTTTTTATGGGTTGGTCACGGCATAAATAGCAAATTTCACAGATGGTCTGGTATTGCCACCCTTATTTCTATGCTACTGCTGACCACAGCGCTGCCTTCAGAGCTGGGTAGCTGGAGACCCGATTTCACAGGGGAGATGGGATTTCATGTCCGTGACGCAATTTTCACACCTGCAAATTTGGTAGACCCCTAATTCTACTCCCCTTTTTACAGATGAGCAACTGAAGCACAGAGAGACTGTCATTTGCCCAAGGTCACATATTAAGTCTGTAACAGAACTGGAAATAGAACACAGATCTTGAGAGTCCCAGTCTAGGGCCTTCACCACATGATCATGCTTCATGACCCAGCAGGACCAGGATCTTCACATGACCTTCCTCTAGGGAGTTTGATCCTGCATTTGTCGTCTACCCGAATCCCCCACAGGCGTCACAGGGAGTTTTGGGTTCACAAGGAGTGCAGGATCAGGCTCAAAGCATATGAACATAATCTGGCAGGGAAGTCCTTGTGTTTCACAAGTGCTTCTCAATGCATGCAGTGCCCTTGTGCAAGTCAGTCTGACTTCAGTCAAAAAAATCCACACACGACCTCAGGCTAAAACACACAATGCAACTGCAAAGTCATGTTCAGGACATGTCAGACACCAACAAGAATGATGAAGGCAGAAGTAAGACAATGACAAATGCTGGGACTGTGGAGAAGAAAAAAGGATCTAATCCATCTGTTGGGGCAAAGCACTGACCTCTGCAATCTGTTGCGAAGGAATGAGTGGCAGAATAAATATGCTCAGAAATACTGACCTTCAAAATGTCCCTGGTAACTGTAAAAAAGAAACCACAGCCCCTATTTTTTTTGTTTCAACAAATCCAGTAAAACCCTACAAAACTGGAATCTGTCCCAAGGACAGTTACAGACTAAAATGACTGAGTTCAACTTAGGAAATGGCACACTGCCTAAGGTGTAGTTCAGACTACATGTGCAACCATGTTTTTTGTATCCAGTGTGTGGCACAACCTACACAGGACCAGATTGTGATGGCCTTTAGTTGGCCATGGAGGAGTTAGGGGCCAGAATCCTGTTGGAGTTGAGGTCATGGCCTCATCCCTCCTCCATCCTGCCCTGCAGAGTGGGGCTGGTGCACCAGCAGAAGCAACCTGCTCCGTCCTAGTGCGCTGTCTTCCATGCACATGCGCAGCCCCAGGAGAGGCTATGCCTACCTGACATACAACCACCTCAGTGCCCCTCATGGGACAGAGTACACGGGCCACATGGCCCTTTATGCAGAGCTGTTCTATAAATGGCACAATCTAGTCCAAGGTTTGAATTGTGCCTGCTTTTATGCCTCAGAATAATAGCTGAACCATGTTTGTGCACTCACTCATACAACACTGCCTAAACTTTGTTTGTGTACCAGTGCATTCTGGGAAAATCTGGGCAGCTAGCCTATACTGTCGTAGAGGACATGCACACAGAGAGGCACCAGTGGCATGAGGTGCAATGCGCTCGGGGGCATCCTACCTCACAGAAAACAAGGAGGAAGAAGGCCTGGCTTACTTGAGTGGTGTTCCTCTAGATTTAAACAGGTCTAACTGAACCCCAAACTTGGCCTTATAGTGTAATGATACAACCCACCTATTCAGACAGGTAAACAAACTTGAGGTGGGCAGGAAGGTTGGCTGAGTCTTGTAGCAGCTTCTCAGGGGGTATGTACTTTCTTATTTTGAGGGCAACACCCTTGCTTTCATGGGCCATTCCACCAAGAGGAAATCTGGTCTCCTGAACTGCCAATCAGGATGCTTCAGTGTTCTGGGAGATGCAGACATGAGCTCAGAGTTGACCTTTTCAATGTTGGGGCATCCTTTGTGCACTATTATCATGTGGCATCCCCATGCACCCAGTCCATGTCAGAGCTGGCTACTTCAGTGATCTCAGTAGTTTTTCTCTGTGGAAAGTAAAGAGCTCCTGTGTGTGGTCTGTGCCCCTTTCCCCTGGCAACAGAGGGAAAGTAACTGAATCTGCTACATCTGTGTCTTGACAGAGGGAGGTAGCAAACCAGAGGTGGTGACAGTGAGCACATCCGTTGCTGTGACTGTGGATGGGAAGACGGCTATTGCTGCAGGTAGGACCTGCCAAGAACAGGTTTTTATTTTGTTCTTGAATAAGAGAGTGGCACAATGTCTTGCAGGGGGGAACCTTCCTTCCAGTGAGATCTGTTAGCCTGTGGAATTGTCTTCCTAAGAAAGTGGTGGAAACTACATGACTTGTGTTATCGAAAACTAGACTGGACAAAGCACTAGAAAATATACAGTATGGCTCAATCCTGCGTTGGGCACAGGGAGAGGGACTTGGTGAATTAACAGGGTGAATTCTGTTGCTGATATCTATGAGTCTATGGATTGGTGCAGTCGTTGATTGTAGAGCAGAAAGCTTGCACGGTGGGTAGTTTTGGAGCTTTGAGATCATTGTACTGTGTTTGGGCCGGTGGAATATTTGTTGTGCTTATGCTGAGTTTCAAAAGAATGAGATGTGCCTCTATCTCCAGTAATTCTGCTGACTTTGAAATTCTCTCCTGTAAATTCCCACCATTCCCTGTAAATCTGAGCCTTGTTCCCTCTCTGAAGGAGTTTCACTGAATTCCATGTATGCTATTGGAAGATAATGATCTCACATTTATAGAACACCCGGTCACGTTCTGTGGTGCAATCCAGACCAGTGAGGGGTTGTGTGTCACTGCCTGCCCTGTAACCCTGAGTGCCTCAAAACAATCTTCTGCTGTAGCTGCTTGACTGGATGCTCCAGTCAGCAGACAAGCATGGTGTATGGGTGTGTGTGGCGGGGGGGGGCAGCTCTGGTGCAGCACTCTGTTTCCAGCAGCCTGCTTGTTATACTGCTGCCACACTCTGGCCTCCAACAGCTTTAGTTACACTTGACAAGATGGTCCCAACAGCCCCCAGTCCTAAATGTTCCCAAAATCATGTGTTCTGCAATGATCAACCCTCTCCTGGACCATTCACAGAGATAGTAAGGTGTGTTTGTTCCTTTAAAGGTACAGTACCCAGCAGCTTGCCACATCAACTGGAGTTAACATTCACTTTAAATCAAACGCAGACTGGGTTAGTTTAGATTCAAAGTAAAACAAGTCTATTAACAAAAGGAGAGGATATTAAGTGAGTTCAAGTATAAAGGATAGAGTTAGAAATGGTTACAAGCAAATAAGAATGCTTTCTAGAGGCTAAGACTTAACACAACAAGCTACGGCCTTTGTTCAAGGTAGTTTCCTTATCAATTTACCTTCCAGCAAGTTGGCTGACCACCCTTCTGGTCAGGATCTCCCAGAAAATCCAAAGTATATGGTTCATTTGCCTTATCTGAAAGATAAATTGGGGTTCTTTGCCCCTCTCTTTATAGTCCAGTGCACCTTTTAAATGGATTCTTCTGAAACTTACCTACCAAAGTAAAGTTCATTCAAGCTCTGAGGAAGGCAACATGGAGTCTCCTTGTGAAGGAACTTACATGATGGTTTCTCCTTTCACTGGTGTTTGCAGGAAACAGATCAATCTGCATTTTAGCAATCTCCTCTCCTTGCTGTAATGTTGGATGGTTGTCTCCTCCCCTTGTCGGTTCGATGGTCCTGTTTATCTTCTACATAAATTGCATTCCCATTGTCTGGAAATACCTCTCTGGCTCAGCTATCGTTACCTCTTAGACCAGATTCTGTGCTCCACTTAGGACTAAATCAAAAATTGCTTCTCCCTTTGTAGATTCCATGACTAGCTGCTCCCAGAAGCCGGGGTGGGACATCTGCCATCCACAAGAGCTGGAAGATAGGACTTGATAAAATGCATGTACAGCTGCTTGCATATTAAATAATTAGATTATACTCATATGAAAGCGGAGCGGGCCGAGCCACTGCTTCTAGCAGCTCCCATTGGCCCAGAGCAGCGAACCGCGGCCACTGGGAGCCGCGATCGGCCAAACCTGCGGACGCGGCAGGTACACAAACCGGCCTGGCCCACCAGGGGCTTTCCCCGCACAAGCGGCGGAACAAGTTTGGGAACCACTGGGCTAATGCATACACTCATTATTTTACGAACATTTTTATGGAACCTAATTTAAAAAAAAAATTCCACATTTCAGCCCAATGTATGTTTATGGCTTAGTCAGGAAGGCTTGACAACAATAACGTGATGTGGGGACCATTGGGTATTTCCAGAGGGAGCAAAATATTCTGGAAAGGAGCATTGAGTATAACCAAAGCAACCCCTTTGGAAATCTGTTAGTGGAGGTAGCTGAGTTTGAGGTTTGCTCTGGAAGTTGGAGTTTTGTTTCAGGAACTCAGGAAAGTGGACGTTTGGGTGTTTTAGCCAGCCATCTTGGAGTTAGAACTTCAATTCAGGAGAGAGTCATGTTTGCAAGTGCAGATGACTCAGCACCAGAGGAATAAAAGAACAGGAGGCAAGTCTGTTAAGAAACTGCTGAATATCCAGGTTACTTGATTTATATATTATGCACATGGATCTTGAAAAGATTTTCAGATTGTTCTGTTACAATAGTTCATTTCTTAGAAATCAGGATAAGAATGGCCTTATTGCTAGGTGGAAAGACACTTCTTTTCATCACACTGAAGAGTACTGTTGCAGGGGCTTATGTGCTAGCCTTGAATAGTAATATCTCAAACTGACATTGGTAGCAGTGGAGCAAGAAGACAGCATTTTATCAAGTCCTATCTTTCAGTTCTTGCGGATGGCAGATGTCTGGGGGATTATAACCAGAATGGGAACACAAGCTTAACTATTGTGGACATAACAACAAGATATTATGCATGCAGGGCCATCCCTAGGGAGATGCGGGGCCTGGGACAACCCCCCTCTCCGCTCCAGGCCCTGCCCCCATTCTACCCCTTCCTCCAAGCCCCCGCCTTGCCTCTTCCCACCCCTGCTCCACCCCCTCCCTGCCCCCACCCCACCCCTTCTCTCAAGCCCCCATCCCACCCCGCCTCTTTCCGGCTTCCGCCCCATCCCCTGAGCGACGCCAGGAGCCAGCGTGGTGGCATGGAGCACGGTGGACTGGGGCCGGGTCACTCGCTGCTGCTGGCACCAGGCCTCCCACTAACCTCCCAGGCCACCCTGGACCCCGCGTCACCCTAAAGCATGGGGGTCCCAAAGCGTGGTAATCCCAAACATTGGTGGAGCCAGGCCCACATTCCTAAATATTGGTGGAGCACGGGCCCATATAACTTGCCGCCTATGTACGCTTTCTGCTTTTGTAGCCTCTCTAACTTCCATTAGCATTGCAGTCACTGTCACCATCTTGGTTAGGTGGTTGGTAGTATATCCCTACTGCTATACCCTTTTTATTCAAACATGGAATTTCTATTCCTAGAGATTCTGTGATACAGTTTTTCATTTAAAATTTTTACCGTATTTGACTCTGTATGTTTTCTTTTACATATAATGCTACTCTCCTACCAGAGAAACATATGCTGTCATTCCTAAATATTTTATAGCCTGGTATTACCGTGTCCCACTGAAATTGAAGGGAAAATAAAACCTTTCAAAGTGTTATTGGCCATTGAGGAGCAACTGACTTCCCAGGGGAGTGATAATATAATATGGATTCTTTCACCTCTAAACCACCATTTCAAATCCAATCTAGGTCATAAGTAATCTTAAAAGTATTACCAACCCAAGACTGTTCAGAGACTGCTGTGAAAGAAGTTGATGGTTCTCATCACAGACATTACCATAAAAACTGCCATCAACTGACACTATGGCTAGCATTCCCAACTGAGAATAAAATGGCATAGAGCAGTGGTCCCCAACGCAGTGCCCGCGGGCGCCATGGCATCTATGTGCGCCCGTGTACTGGCCAGCAGACAAGCATCTGCCGAAATGCCGCCAACAAGTAGCGTCATCCAGAGGCGTTGCTGCCGAAATGCTGCTGATTTTCGGCAGCATTTCGGTGGCAATGCCTCTGGATGATGCTGCTTGTCAGCGGCATTCCGGCAGCGACGGCTATTGACGTTGCTGCTTCTCGGCGGCATTTCAGCGGATGCTCGGCCGCCTGCCACGGTCCGCGGTGGCTCGTCGTCTGGTGCCTGCCAGACGAAAAAGATTGGGGACCACTGGCATAGAGACTGAAGTACCCGCTGGTGTCCAGAGGTATTCACTCTGAGTGCAGCATTGAGGTGTATTTAGGAACATGGGCCCAGGTCCTCAGCTCAATGGAAGTAAGGAGCTTAAATACCTTTGAGCATCTGGATCATGGTGTTTTCAGCTGAGACATAAACATGAAATCCTGATCACGTGTGTTCCTTAAAGATACCATGATTCTTGTCATGGGTAAACCTGTTTGGAAGACATAGCCAGTTCCAGGTAGGTAATGCCTTTCTATGTACTTAAATTCTCTCCGCACTTTCCATTGACTCAGGTATTCTTCTCTCCCTGTTTTGTAGCTCATTGTTGAAGAGTTGCCATATTTCACCCGAGAGGTGGCAGCACAACAGTGATGTGCAAAGTAATTTCTCTATACAGGCCCCAGATGATCCACATGGGCTGTCCCCGCACCCGTGCATAGCCCCATTGACTTCAGTGTGGGTAGATGGGTCTGCCTGTATGGAGCCAATTGTTGGCCAGGAGCCTACATTTGCAACCACTTTACGATCTTACATGTATATAATGTCTTTCATTCTCTTAATCAGAATTTGCACTGTTCCCAGTATACCCTATAATGGAATGGGTTTGTAGTTATTGGACAAGTTATGTCAGAATCATATAAACAGGGGTTTGGAGGGGTTTTTTAAATGCCATTTTAAAAAGTGTCCTCTATGAAATGACCTGTCATCCTGCCAGTGGCTGTAACTGTCACGTGCTTGACTTGCTGATGCTTGGGGAGATTCCAGTGCATTCCAAAATATCCATAACACATGCAGTGATAAACTCAAGTCTGGGATTTATAACAGGGCCTGCAAGGAGCAAGCCCCCACAGCACCTCTTCTTGTTGGGAGCTCCAAATACCTAAAGAGCTGTGTCCCCTTTGTTCTGGCAGCTGAGTTTCACTCCCCTCGATGCTGTGAAAGGCAAACCCTCAAAATCAAACAAACAAGGTGACATAAACCTGGATTCTGTCAGAGAATTATAAAATAATTAGAAACAGGAAACTGGGGGACTGGAGAGCCTTGCAGGAGTTGGTCATCATACGTGAAAGCCTTACCCCTCTACATTGTCAGCTCAGGTCAGTAATAAGGTCCAGGACAGAATGGGCTGGAGACTGAACTACCCTCTGAAACCTAGAAGTGCTGCCTCCAGGTCAGGGTGAAGACTCATTAGTTAAGCTGGGATCAGTGCAGGAACTGAGAGGGATGGGGGAAAAGAAGACTCAGCACCACCTTTGCAGCTCTTGGATTCCGGATATGTAAACTAGAGCAAGCCTGGGGCTGTTCTAAATTATGCTGTACTGCTGTGGCCTTCTATGGATCAGAATAGATAAAGTGCAATGTGCTCTGGCCATTACCCCTCTTTTGTGCTCCTGGCCATACCCCACACCCGCTGCTGTGAGGGGGAGCAGCATAGAACTATTTTCTGGCTCTAGGCCCCCGGGGGGGTCTCACCCAACTCCAAAAGGTATTCCCAGGTGGCCAGTTCTGGCCAGTTTAGGGCCTTTGAAACTAGGGACCAGCCAGGACCCAGAATCAGTCATAGATGGGGAGCTTGTACTGCTACTGCCTATGCTGTACTTGTTTTTGTGAATTAAAAATACCTACCAGATATATTGCGCTTTGCAGTTTCAAAGCATTGTGCAAATATTAACTAAGGGCTAGGATATTAATTATAATTAATAAGAAGGGAGGTAGACTCTGGGGAAATCAATCCAGTACCTTTCTCTAGCACTAACTTCACTAGAAATAATTGTAATTGAACCCTTCCTAACCCTGCTTTAAATAACATTGTGTCAACTGTTCTCCCATGTGAGTCAGTAACCTGGGGCTTTAGCCTTCTCAGGGGGAAGCCACTGCAGTCACATTGCAGCTGCTGATATATTCCTTTAGTGATTTACAGTCCCAGTGCAATTGCTGGAGGCTGAGCAGGAGTTTAGCTGTCTCTCTGGGCTGCCTGTGACGTCTCTTTCGCTGCATGACCTTCTCCTCGAGTGCATTGTTTGGCTGGCATCTGATCTCATCACAGCATGAACAAATATGGGCTCCTTTTCAAGAGCTCCTTGCTGTTGTTACCATGGGTTAGGGATGGGAGCCAAGCTGGGACCTGCCAAGCCTTGGGACATGAAGGAAAGTCCTAGACTGCCCAACAGAACTGACAGGGCATCAAAATAGGGATTCAGGAGCTAAGGGTATATTTTGTTTGACTTCGCCCTGTAATCTTCCTCTCTGTTTATATTCAAAGCTATCATTTAATGTTTGCATTACACTTGTGCCCATGGACCCCAGCCAAAACTGGTACTGCACATAGACGTCGTAAGAGACAGTCCCTGACCCCAAGCACTCACAATCTTAAGAGAGAAGGCAGACACAGGGTGGGAGAAGGAAGGATTCTTCTCCCCATTTTACAGAAGGAGACCTGAGGCTCAGCCGAATGAAGGGCACAGCACCCATCCTTGGGGCCAGCTTTTCAAAAGCGCTTAGTAAGATTTTCAAAAGGTGTTTGAAGCTGACTGGTCTGGGAGATTGATAGCAGGATATAAAATCTTTCACCTCTAGGCCGCCAGTTGAAATCTAGCTTAAGTCATAAAGACAGCCGTGGGAAGCCTTTCATTTGAAAAGCGATTGCTCACCAATTTAAAGTCTCTCTCCACCCTCACTTCGGCCTGTATGATGTGTATTACCCGCTGGCAGAGAGATGGGGTGCAGGTGACTTTATCAGCCATTCTGTTGCTGTGGCATCACTCAGGGCCAGTCACTATAGTGATGCTGGTTTAGAAACCAGTATTGTTAAAGCAATACAACTGTCTAGTGTGGATGCAGTTATACTGGCATAAAGAGGCTTAAATTTATAGGAACAAGCGCTATCAACAGAAGCACCTTTCTACTGAAATAACTGCACCCACACTAGAGGGTTGCACCACTTCAATTATATTGGTTCAGAAACTGACATAGTTATAGGGAAACAAAAAATCACATGTAGACCAGTTCTTACAAATAAATACTGCGGTATTCTAAAGGAGTGTCCTCCCCCTCCCCCCCATCATCGTCAGCTGCAGTGTGTGACATCATTGCTCTAGGGCAGGGACTTCTCTGTGCTGGTGGGGTGTTACCTGGATGTAAGGCAGCCTGGTGTGCCAGGTGGATTGCGCTCCATTGGCAGAGAAAGCAGTAGAATCCCTGGGTACCTTGGGAGGAGAAGGGAAAGGGCAACTCACTCCCTGTCCATCACCTGCTGTTGCTATATCTGCTGCCTCCATCTTTATGTCACTCTCTCCTGCCCATCCCCCAATCCCTGAGCAGCTCCTCAAACCTCTCCTTCTTCCACAGTCAACTTCGGAGCACTTCATTGTACTGGGCAGTGGTTCCATAGCCTCTAGAAAGGCAGTGCCCTGGAAGTGAGCAGTTGGGCCTGGGAAGGGCACTTAGTGGGGGAAGGTGTGGGGCTAGATCACTGCTGCACTCTAGCAATCCCCAGCTGGCAGAACAGCCTTTTGGGGGCTATTACATTAGAGCAGCTTACGGCTGACCTAGCCCTCAGCAGCCCCGGGGATGCTGGTTTGGAAATGCCACTGTTGATCTTGCTGACCAATATTGCCTCATTGCTTCCTTGTAATCACCTATCAGTCTGTATCCATCTGCTGCCTCGTCTTATGTTTAGATTGTTAGCCCCTTGGGGGCTGGACCCATCCTTTTGTCCTGTGTTTGTACAGCCCCTAGCACAAGGGGGTCCTGGTCCATGACTAGGATGGCTACGTGCTATGGTAAAACCACTCCTAAGAGTTCAAATACCAAACAAGGCACATTAGGCTCGGCTGAATAAAGTAAGCAATAAAAATAGAGAACGCGGCAGGTAGGCCCAGGAGCTAATAATAAAGTAGGGGTCATTTATGTTAGCAACAAAGACCAACCCCTCCCCCCCCAAAAAAACCTAAGATGATATGCTCCTGTTATCATGCTGACAGCTGTGCTTGTATGTCTGTTGGTTTCTTTTCCTTCTCCATTAGCCATTTGTTCTCGTTTTAGATTGTAAGCTCTCCAGGGCAGTGACTGTCTCCCTATGTGTTTGTACAGCAGTATTCTAGCACCTAGCGCAATGAGGTGTTGATCCTGACCGGGGCCACTGGTCGCTACCGCAGTGGTAAATATTTAATGATAGCAGTCAGACCCCCTCAGCCAGTTTGAGCAGAGATTTGTACATTGCATCACTTATTCTGGGGGAAAGCAGGCATTTATGTAAAGCAGAGTGCAAGGCTGTGCATAACAGAGGAATAACCCTGACACTGAGGCTCAATATCTGTGCAGCATCCCTGCATTCTGGCTGGCTGGGATGATCCGCCTTCAGGGTAATTTTTTTCTAAGGGACAAGCTGGCTGGTAGACCGAGATGGGTTTTTCATTTAGAAACTGGGAGGGGCATTTCCCTGGGAAATCTGCCCCTCCCACCCCCCATCCATTGGTTTGAAGCCCGTTCTAGTGTGGGACTCCAGCCCAGGAGCCGGTTTTTGCCTGTGCACAGCAGAGCTTGCCCGGCCAAGGGTTATCCATCAAACTCCCCTTTCTGGCTCTTCTAATTGCTGTTGCAGCCGTGCTTGAAGGGAAAGGAGCCCTTGACATTGGCTCAGGAGAGGCTCACGTACAGCTGGACTTTTGAGATTGGCACCTGGTGACTTTGCCACATTCCCTTTGCTTGCAAATTATTTGATATCATTTTAATTCCGAGCTGAATTAGAGCAGTGAGGGGTTGCTATGGCAACCATTTCCTTCTGCCTTTGGTCTGACTCATTGCAGACAATTACTCTCGCGCTCCAGGATTCACAGATGTGCTGGGAGAAGAATCATGTGCTGGGCTTTCAACTTTTTGCTTTTAATTTCCTTTCCATTCCCTCCTTGCATTAACTCCTGCATAACTGCAGGAGCTAGGAATGTATGTGTATGCATTACACTACCTGAGCATGTGTGAGCATATTGTGTGTTTATGGACATGGGGTTGGAGGTGTATGGTGCATGACTGTTGTCTGTTTGTGTGCCTGAGGGGGATGTAATAATGCATTGTGTGCCTGGTGAGTGCGTGCATGTGTGCACTGAGGGGTTTGGGTGTGGCGGGGAGGGAGATGTCCACATGCATCTATGCACTACAGAGTGCAGACAGACACACCTCCCACCCCCCCCCCACCCCCACTGCATGTATGTGTGTGTGCGCACTTGCATAAATGCACTGGTGTCTATATGACTATACATATGTGCATGTGTGTGTATGCACATGTATATATTTGGGTCTGTTCATGTATCCATGGGGTTAGAGGGCGCTCAGTATGCGGTCTGTGCATGTTCATGTATGGTGGCTGGTCTGTGAGTGTTCAGAAGGACTGCTGGTGACGAATTTCTAGTGATTAGCTTGCCTCTGGTCACTGGTAGACAGAGACAGGCATTCCCTCACATTTAGGGTCTACATGAAAATTTGCACATTGCCAGGCAGGTGGCATTACACTCATTCCCAAGCAGAATTTAAACCAGTTCTCAGCATAGCTGAAAAGCCAATACATTATCTCACCGTGTGACCTCACTCCACTCCCAACCCCCCAGCCCTCCCACAACCTATGCTCAGACTTTCACAGGACATTGAAGGTATGAAGTTGTCCAGGCCAGCACCACACTCTAATGCAAAGGGAACCTGATCTACGGCATAGGGTGTGTTAGATCACATGTATCATACATCTGTAGAGGAGAGCAGTCACTTACTGAGAAAATGCTGGTCCCAAATGGTAATTATAAGTCTCAGAAGCTGTCTGTGTGTTTTGAGACAAGGCTGCTGATGAAGGGTGCATATTTTTGCACATGAATTTGGGTTGTGGTTTATCTGAGATTGTTCAGCATAGTTAAAGGAGCTGCATTTCAGATAGGTTCCACCTTTCTACTCAGTATGGATGGAGGGTCAGAGTGACAAATCTAAGGTCACACCAGGAGTTGATGGAATCAGACTGCAGGGTCCTTGCAGCTTCCAACTCCCTAAGCTCTCCAGGGAATAGCTTCTGAAGGTGAAAATTCCATTCTCACACACAGGAAGAAGTGAGTGTAGTAGTTTGAGCATTGCCCTGCTAAACCCAGGGTTGTGAGTTCAATTCTTGAGGGGACCACTTAGGGATCTGGAGCAAAATCAGTACTTGGTCCTGCTAGTGAAGGCAGGCGGCTGGACTCGATGACCTTTCAGGGTCCCTTCCACTTCTAGGGGATAGGATATCTCCATATATTATTTTTTTAGAGAGAGAGACCCCTGTGGCTCTGAACATTACCCTAAATTGATGGTATCCAAACTTTTAATCTTGAGAGCCAGATATATCATTTTTAAAGGGACGAGGGGCCACACTCAATATTCTTGAGCAAATTGTCTTCCCCTCTCCTCTCCCTTTGCATCACTTGGGCAGTGCAAAGGGAGAAGAAATTACCCACAGGTCCCCAGCTGGCATAGCCAGTTCCTACACCTCCCTTCTCACAGTCTCTGGTGCACGGGGCCTGTTGTGGGCAGAGAGGTAGAGTGAGTGGAGCGCACTGCACTCCAGCTATTCCCTGCTGGTGGATAGTTGCTTGTGGGGGGGCCACAGTTAGCTCTAACCTGTACCAGGGCTGGGGCAGAGAATTAGGGAGCTCTAACTAGTTGCTGGTTCGTAACAACTTCTTTTTGCCTACCCTGAGCTACTCCAGGTGGCTAGGTGTGGAAGAGGAGGGCTATACTTTGCTCCCTAGCTTCAGGCAGATTCAGTGAAGTGCCTGTGCTCCTTTCCCTGGCCTGATACAGCCTGGCAAGGAAGCCAGCAATAGAGCAGCCACTGCTACTGCAATGCAGCAGGCAGCCAGCAGGGGAGCTGCTGAGCAGCTGCAGCAGGGAAGGGACCGCAAGCTGCTCAAAGCAGCCCCTGCTGCCATCAGAGCTGTGCCTGGGGCTGCGGGGGAAGCGGTAGGAGGCAGGGCCCTGCACCACTCCCTGTAGTGCTGATTCAAACATTTCCATTCATAACCAAATACCCTTTCTTTCTTGACACAGCTGAGGGCCACAATTTAGAGTCTCAAGGGCCCCAGGTTAGCCACCACTGCATCCGAACCCTCTCTCTCGACTGACCTGGATTTTGTAAAGTAAAAGAACTGTGAAAAAAGAAGCCCCCTGCTTATGATAAACCCTTTAAAAGGCAGATGGGATGTGGGGGCTGGAATACTGTGCCGCAGTTGAGAAGTGACAGTTGAGGAGATCAGAGAAGAGAGAATCTAAAGAGCAGCTAGTCAGAGAGAGAGTCACAGAAAGGGGGTGATCCGTTCCTAAGAAAAGAAAAATGAGAAAGTGAGAGGGATAGAGTGAAGTGAAAAATCAAAGGCACTGAGACCAAGGAGAGATTTAAACCAGCAGAGACCAGGCAGGGAGGGAGAGGACTGAAAATATGCTGTTGAGACCAGGAGTGAGAGAGAATGCAAAGACTGTTTGAAGACAGAGAATAAGGTTGTGGCTCAAGTACAGAGAGAGAGAGAGAGTCAGGAAACCTAGGGCCTGATTTTCCTCTCATTAACACTGGTGTAAATCAAGAGTAACACTGCTGAAGTCAATAGTTTTATACTAGTGTAAAACAAGGTGTCAGTGAGATCAGAACCTGGCCTCAGTGTTCTGTTCCCAGCCGTGTCCATGACTCCCTGTGTGACTTTGTACTAGCCTTTCTGTGCCTCGGTTTGCCCATCTTTAAGAAGTAATCATGAATACTTACCTGGCATATGAGGCTAGATTCATTAATGTTCACAAAGCCCCCAGAGAGCATCAGAAGGCAAGTGCTATAGAAATGTAAAGCATTATTGTCAGGTATCAGAGGGGTAGCCATGTTAGTCTGGATCTGTAAAAAGCAACAGAGAGTCCTGTGGCACCTTTAAGACTAACAGATGTATTGGAGCTTAAGCTTTTGTGGGTGAATACCCACTTCGTCAGATGCATGTGATGGAAATTTCCAGAAGCAGGTATAAATATGCAGACAAGAATCAGTCTGGAGATAACGAGGTTAGTTCAATCAGGAAGGGTGAGTTCCTCTGCTAGCAGCTGAGGTGTGAACACCAAGGGAGGAGAAACTGCTTTTGTAGTTGGCTAGCCATTCACAGTCTTTGTTTAATCCTGATCTGATGGTGTCAAATTTGCAAATGAACTGGAGCTCAGCAGTTTCTCTTTGGAGTCTGGTCCTGAAGTTTTTTTTTGCTGTAAGATGGCTACTTTTCATCTGCTATTGTGTGGCCAGAGAGGTTGAAGTGTTCTCCTACGGGTTTTTGTATATTGCCATTCCTGATATCTGACTGGTGTCCATTTATCCTTTTACGTAGTGACTATCCAGTTTGGCCAATGCACATAGCAGAGGGGCATTGCTGGCACATGATGGCGTATATAACATTGGTGGACATGCAGGTGAATGAACCGGTGATGTTGTAGCTGATCTGGTTAGGTCCTGTGATGGTGTTGCTGGTGTAGATATGTGGGCATTATTGTTACTCTGGATATCTCCCCAGAGCTTTATGCAGAGCTGAGTAAAGAGCTCAGTGCTGCTTCCGTGAATATTTACTCAGATAAAAACCTGAATTTGTTGCTGTTTGTATCCTTTATGTGTTCACTTTCTGCAAATGTTGTAGCAACAAGCTGATTCCCAGGTATGTACATGGAAAAAGCAAATGTTGCGGGCTAAACTGTGGTTTGCCTAAGCATGGGGCAGTGTGTTGCTGCACTAGCCCAGGAGTCTGATTTTGACTCTCCCCGTCACACGCTGCCTTCCGGTTTTTCCCCTTGCTCGCTGGTGAAGTATTCTGCACCAGCCTGATACCTGGCACCAGCCCAGCTACATTAAGGGGTGGAGCCAAGATTCTGTCCACTCCCTATCGCTTCCTGCCCATGTGTACAGGAGAAGTCTACCAGGCCTGTGCCAATTGTTCTTTCTCTGTCCGACACAACTACCTACAGTCCGCGAAACCCACAAAGGAGAGAAAGGAGGCATCTTATGCTCCTCTACTCCCCTACACAGCCTTCCAAGCTAGGCCATGATTTGGTGTTCACACTGAATATTATGTAATGTTTAATTCTTCGAGTAATATCCCTATGGGTGCTTTGGTATGCTCACACCCCTTGTGCCTTTAATTGGAGATTTTTGGTAGTAGTGCTTGTCCAGTTCACGCATGAGCCCTGCGCTTCCTGGTGCTGCCCTCTGAGGCTATCGAGGGCTGGGCGGGTGAACCACCCTCGGTTCCTTCTCAACCACCGCAGCCTGAGTCAGTGGTTGACTTTCAAAGTCTCTTAGCCTAGTTACCCTTCTTTAGTTTATTGTTTTTTCTTTAGTTATTTTGTTTACTTTTCATCAATGGTGGATTTACTGTGAAACAAACCATGCCGTGGCACAGGGTCCTCATAACAGGGGGACCCCAAAATGCAGGACCGAATTTAATCAGCATTGCAAGTCACGAATTGGTCCAGGCTTTCTGCATTCTGCAAACTTATTCTGCAAACTGTGCTCTAAATGTGCTTTTTGGAAGTAGTCTAGCAAAGAATTTTGCTTCACCATTTTTTTGCTGTCTTGGCAATAGCATAACAGCAACTAAGGGAAATCGTCATTTGCGCACAGGACCCCACTAACTCTAAATCCGCACCTGCTTTTAATTTAAGAATTTAGGGAGACTTTCTTCTGTTCCCTTTCCCCTTTGAGGAAACTTCCCCTGCTACATATTGTTGCCCTGGGGTATGCCAGGTTGTTCAGGCTTCGAGCAATACATCTCTTGCTGGGAGGCTATCCTGGTCAGCATCGGGTATTCCCATTTTATTGCTGCTTGGGAGAGCCTCATACCCCACAAAACTGCTCCATCTGCACCACTTTTAAGGGCAAGGCAAGAAGAATCGAGAGCTAAAAGTGAGACTCTCAATGATGGCGCGTTCTCTCCAACTGGCCTTAGATCCAAAGCAGGAGAGACACACCCCCAGACATTAGTCACTGACTGAACACAGTGCCCTGTCAACTTTGGCACGTTCACCTGGGTCTATCTGAGGTGGGACCTTTCCCTGCTATCACTTGATTCTCCAAGACCTTCAGAGAGTGCTGGGGTTTCCCCTCTTGAAGAGAAGGTATTTTCTTCCAATTCAGAGATTTCAATCCAGGGTTCCCCAGCACTTCAAATAAGGGATTTCCATTCTAATGCTTTTGACAAGAGGGGGGAGTTGCACCAAAGACAGGCCTGTGTTTCCCCAACCTAGTTTGAGCACCCTTAGATGCCACCCCGCAATTCCTTCTGGACCTCCCCAATGGCTATACTAGGATCCTTGGGCTGCATATGGCCAGCAATTTTCCCATGCCCCTGGGCTCTCTTATAGGGAATACAGGGAGAGACGCTCCTCTACTCCATCTGCTCCTCCTCCATTACCTGAGGCATAAGAATCCTTTGAGGAGCAGGAGGGCAGGGCACAGATAAATAGCTTAGTCCCCAAACAATATTTCGTCATCTTCCCCAGATGAAGCAGTTATGCCTCCTCCATCAAATGTGGCTGATGACTTCAGAAACTTTCAAGAGTTAATTAAATGTATTTCGGATTCCATCCAGTTCCCTTAGGAGAGGTCAGGAAGTCACAACATAAGCTCCTGGACATCCTCTAATGGACTCCTTCTACCCAAGTTGTCCTCCCTATTAATGAGGCCCTGTTGGATCCTGCAAAATCCCTCTGGAAGATCTTTGCGATGATTCTACCAATGTGTAAACAGGCTGATAAGAAATACTATGTCCCAACTAAAGAGTGAATTTCTGTTCCCCCATCTAACACTGAATTCCCTGATTGTGGAGGTAGTGAATGAATGTGGCAGACAACATCATGCAAAGGCCACACCATATAAGGACCAAAAATGTTTTTATCTGTCTGGCAGAAGGACCTACTCATCCATGACTCTTCAGTTTAGGATCACAAGCTCTCATGGCTAAGTACATTCACTCAAATTATGCCAAATTCACTACCTTTATTGAACATCTGCTGGCTGATCAGCATGACCAGTTTCAGGCTATTATTAACAAGGGTCAGCTGTTAGCTAGAACATCACTACAGGCCTTGTTGGATGCAGCCAATACTGCCACTCGATCCATCTTACAGCGGCGTCATGCAGAAGGCATCCTGGCTCCAGCTGTCTGAATTCCCAAGGGAAGTCCAAAACACGGTTGAGGACCTTCCCTTTGATAGCCTCAAACTGTCCGCTGAGTCCACTGATGATTTGCCGTGTACCCATAAGGATTTCAGAGCCATGCTGCAATTTCTTGGGATTTACACACTTACAAACAAACAAAGGTTTAATAAATACCAAATGGCTCAAAGATCCTGCCTTGCTTCATTCTCAGGATCCCTGAGACCACCCAGGAAAAAGTCAAGATTCCAGAGGAAGTGAACACCTGCTCCCTCTGTGCCTGCTCCTCAATCATCATCATTTAAGTGTAATTTTTGACAGGCTGGTTGAGGACCCAGAAATATCCCACAACACCAAGCTGCATATACACCATTTTCCCCACCTCCCACCCTTCAGAAACTCTCTCTCCTACTTTCTTTCCACATGGGAGAAAATCACAAGGGACAAAGGGTGCTGGAGGTTTTAAGGTCGGGTATGCTATCCATTTATCACCCTTCCCCGTCCCTCTTCAGGACCCCTCTCACAAGCATCAGTTACAGCAATTCAGCTCACTTCTACCAATGGGTGATGTAGAACAAGTTACTATTCAGCAGAGAGGGAAGAGGTTTTATTCCAACTTCTTTCTGGTCCTGAAAAAGAATGGAGGGGGGGGAAGAACAAGTTTAGATCTAAAACTCCTGAACAACTTGGTCAAGTCTCAAAAATTCAGGGTGGTGTCTCTCTTAACTATAATTCCATCATTTGAATTAGGGGATTGGTTTTCACCCCTTGACCTTCAGAATGCCTATTTTCATATCACAATTCACCCATCTCACAAACTATTCCTGCACTTTTCAGTAGGCTAGGATCACTTTCAGTATTGAGTGCTCCTGTTTTGGCCTTTTGTCTGCCCCAAAGATCACAGCATACCACCAATGTTGGGGAATGATCATTTTTCCATACCTTGATGACTGGCTCAAGGGCCAGTCTTACAATGAGGTCTTTGGCACCATAAAGACAACGATATACCTATTCTATGCACTGGGATTGCAGCTCAACATTGAGAAATCCATTTTGAGCCCAGTATAAAGAATAGAGTTCATAGAAACTTACTTGGATGCCATATCAGCAAGTGCTTATGTTCCCCCCAACAGATTCTCATCTCAAAGATTAGTCAGTCTACAGACATCTTAAAGTTGTCTTCAATTACTTGGACACATGGCAGCCTGCACTTTTGTGATGCCATATGCCATGGTCCACCTTGGTTGCTTGCAGGACTGGCTCAGGACTGTTTATACTCTGAAAAAACACATCATAAGCACGTTGGTGTCAGTCCCTCATCAGGTTCGAGACTTTCTCAGTTGATGGAGGAATACAGACAATGTCTGTGCAGGGATTCCGTTTGTTCAACCTCCTTCCTCTATCACTGTAATGACAGATGCATCTCTGGTGGGCTGGGGGCTGTACTTTGAGACCCTCACTGTCCAGGGAAAATGATCTGTCCGAGAGACATGACTACACATCAACCTCCTCAAACTGAAGGTAGTCAGGAATGCCTGCATCCACTTCCTGCCTGTAATCAGGACAAGTCCAAAAAGATTCTCACAGACAACAGAGCTTGCATGTTCTATACCAACTGATAGGGAGGTGCCAAGTTCCCTTCTCTTTGTGTTTAAAGCAGTAAAGTTCTGGAACTGGTGCATAGCCAATCCATCCTTCTTTCAGCAGCTTACCTCCCAGGATATAGAGCAGTCTAGCAGACAACCTCAACAAGCATTTCTTCCAGGACTATGGACAGGAGTTGAATCCTCAGCTTCTCAGTCAAGTTTTTCGGATTTGGAAGATTCAAGAAATAGACCTTTTTGCCACAGTGACCAAGAGGTAATGCAAACACTTTTCCTTAAGGGGGAGGGCTCTGTTTAGGAGACGCCTTCATCATTCCATGGACAAGAAACCTTCTATACTCTTTTCCCCCAATACCACTGATTTTGAAGGTGATCAACAAAATCAGATATGACAAAGCCAGAATTAATAGTCTTAACATGGCCCAGACGGATATGGTATCCTTACCTGATTCACCTAGTGGTCTATCAGGCGATCAGATCCATCCATTCCTCATCTTCTTTCCCAGGACACCGGCCATACTCTTCATTTCAGCCTGAAGATACTTCATCTCAAAGCCTGACTCCTTGATGGTTCACGGGACTAGAACTGACTTGCTTTAAAGAGGTACAACTGATATTGTTGAAGTAGGAAAGAGTCCGCGAGACACACTTAACTCCTCAGGTGGAAAAGATTACCTCCTAAAGCTAAAAAATACAAAGTTACCTATGGGCTCTATCAAGGTCTACTTGACAATTATAACAGCCTTTCATTTAGTGGTTGTGGGATTCTCAATCTTTCACCCATCCTATAGCTGTCAAGTTTCTGAGAGGACTGGGAAACCTTTTTCCCTAAGAAACCCACATCTATATGGGATTTGAATTTAGTACTTAAATGCCGTATGAGCCCTCCCTTTTGATCTAGTGGGTCAATCTTCCCTCATTTAATTTATCTTGGAAGACCTCTTTTTGGTAGCTATCAACTCTGGTCAAGGGTGGGAAAAAGTAGCCTCTTATGGCAGATCTTCCATTTACAGTATTTTTCAAGGACGAAGTTTCATTACTTCCACACCCTAAATTTTTACCCCAGGTGTCATCTGAGTTTCACATCAACCTTTTTCCGTTTTTTTTCCCCCAAGCCTCATCAGTCCAGACAGAAGGCCATTTTACACACTTTGGCTATTCAGATGGCGTTAACCTTTTATTTAGACAGAACTAAGTCATTTAGGAAATCACCCAGGCCAATTGTGGCTATTGCAGATAGAGCCAAAGGTTTGGCAAATTCCACCCAGAGACTTTCCGGGTGGATCTCTGACTGTATCTTATTGTGTTATAAATCTTCAGATATACAGCCTCCTTCTACGGTGTTGGCTCAGGATCTCTATCTACTTCTGTGACATTACTCAAGAATGTCCCTATTCTAGAAATTTCTTAGGCGGCCACTTAGTCTTCTATACATACCTTCTCCAAGCATTGTGCAGTAGTCCGTCTTTTTGATGAGATGCTGGTATTGGAAATGCTGTGTTGTCATTGTCTTGGACTTGGTTCTGAAGCCCCCCACTCTAGCTGGGGATACTACTCAGTAGTCTCCTGAAGTGGAGCATGCACAGGGATGCTACTCAAAGAAGAAGGAGAGGTTACTCACCTTGTGCAATAACTGGAGTGCTTCAAGATGTGTGTCCTTTCAGTGCTCCACTACCCACCCTCCTCCCCTCTGCTTTGGAGTTTCCCCTGGGGATTTCACAGTAGAGAAGGAACTGAGGGCAATTTACCAGCGCAGCCCTATATAGCCTCAGAAGGGGGCCTGAGGAAGCATAGGATGCATATATGGGCAAACAGACACTACTACCAAAAATCTCTGATTAAAGGCACAAGGAGTGTGAGTACACCAGAAGTGGAGCACCAATAGGGACATACATCTCAACGACCATTGGTTACTGCACAAGGTGCGTAACCTCTCCTTGATGAACGTCTGGTCATCAGAAACCCAGTTCTAAGCGTTATACTCATCTAAGCAAAGAATAGAAATGGATCCTGTGAGCTTCGCTTCTGATCAAAACTAATCAACACTGCTCACACGCTGAACACTCAGAGTGAGCTGCCCGTGAGCAATATTCAGATCAGGAATTATCTGTAGAAATTATTTGGCAAACCATTTAAAAGGATAAGCAGGTTGGAGAAAATTGCAAGTTGCTCACCGATCATTTTTGAAAAGAAAAGCCTAGATCACTCAAATTATTGGCTGTGAATTACTTTCTCAGCTCTAGATTTAGGTTATTGTAATGAACTGGCTAGTGTGTATGTGTTCCCCTGCCCTGGACTGGAAGGAATCAGAATTGCTAAAGGATGTAGCATAGATGCTATGTTGTTAAATGCTGTTGGAGATTCTCCTTTAGCTCCAGTGGTTCGTGCGTTTGGGGCAGAAGAATTGCTTTTGGCTAGCTCCTTCAGAACAGGAGCATTTGAGTTCTGTCCCCCACTTTCACCACCATGATCAGAATGACCACAGCGAGCATTGTAGTGACAACTGTCAAGTCCATAGGTTGCCATGGGTTTGCTACACTAGCATTTGCAGTGGGATTTGAACTCCTGTGAGATTCCAGACATTTGAGGGGGGGTTTTTTGGACTAGAAGAGTATGTAATTAACTGTGTATGTATGTGTACCACTGCCCTCTGCAGAATGGAATGTAAACTACTCATCTGTGTGTCTCAGACCTTATACAACTAACAGCTAATAAATAATCTCCTTTTGCTTGAGAAGCAGAGGTCTCTGTAGCTGGTGTGCAGGAGGATTATGGAGACCTATTTCCATTCATTTCAAAGTAAAAAGCATGTTCATCATAGTGACAAATGTGAAGCTCTAGGATTATTATTTGTCACAGTATGTTTTATTGAATATATTCTGAATCTATCTGAGCCAAATTCAACCCTGATGTAAGTCCATCAGCTTCAGTGTAATTACATGAGGACTTAATTTGGCCCTTTCTGGGTTTAGATAATGAGCTGATAGCCACAACATCCATTCTCCTTGCCCTGACTGTGCCCCTGCTCTCTTGTTAGCTATGTCCCGGCAGTGTCTGCCTGTGTGGGGGGCTGGGTGAGGGAGGTGGTACTAGAAATCTCATTTAAACAGTGAGGTGCATAGGAAAATACATTCTTTATTATCTTCTGTAACAACAAGCCAGAAATATAATATACCTTTAAAAAGCATCTGTCTCATGCCAAATAAACCTCTGTTCAACCATTTTAGAAAACCATGTCGCTCTCCCTCAAACCTTAACAGAAGAAAAGAAATTGCCCAAGCCATCTGCTCCCCACAGGCAATGGGCCTGCCTGCACCACACCTAGGAGAGGTGTTCCTGCGTGTGCCTGCTTGCCCATGGGAAGCACATTTACAGAGTGCACCCATGTGCACTGAAGAACTGACTGCTCTGCACTGCAGTGCCTGCCTGCACAGGTGGGACATGTTTGCTGGGGTTTCCAAAGAGAAGCCCATCTCCTAGCTGTGACTGGTTGCGGAGGAGGATGCACCCCCGAGGAGGCCTTTTCCTGAGCACACTAGCACGGCTGGGCCAAGCTGTGGGCCAGGTGTGTTCTCCTCCATCGAGAGAGCCTATTTTCTAGCTACACTGGAGGACCGTGTTCCCCAGATGTGCCTGGTGGCAATGGAGAAGACCATTCCCAGCTGCACAAGAGGAGCAAGTTTTGCAGATGTGCCAGGTCACAATTGAAAAGCCTGTTCCCGAGCTGTGGTGTATGTTGGGCCCTTCCTGGGTTGCCCTGTTGCACTATTCAGCAGGGAGGAGATCACCACCCCTGGGTTTCAGTAGCCTGTTGTCCTCTCAAGTATTTGCATTTCATGGGGACTAAACAGTGTCCACCCTCACTTTTCTCAACAACCTTCTGTTTTCGTCCCTCACCTTCCTCCTCCTTTCCTGAGTGGGTTTCTAAACCTGGAAGTCCCTGCATCAGGGCTGAGGTGAACCCAGCCTGCTGTTCGCCAGACCCTTTGCCATACCACCGAGAAACAAGAGGAAATGAGGTTCGAGGCCACACTCAAACCCACAACAGAAGAAAGAAAATGTTATCAGCAACAAAGGAAACTTTGTTGGGGAAAAGGGGACAGGTGGGGATTTTTCTCCTCTCCCCTACCCTTTATCCCCCTCCCTACACACACACACACACACACACACACCCCATTTGCTTTGTGCAATTGTTTCATCATTATTTGTTACAAGTAAAATAGAGATCTATAAATATACAGCTCTGACTCAAGTCCCATTTCAAGTATGATTGCGGAGTCCAGTATGCTATGGTGATACGTTCCTGGGGTGGGGAGTCTGGATCCAGCAGGCGGAGTTGAGTCCTGGCTTGCTGGGAATATGGAGCAGCAGCAACATGCATGCTGGGAGGAGGAGGCTGTAGTGCACCAGTTCTACCCCTCGGAGCAGGCTACAGCTGAAGCATAATCAGGTGGGTTGAGAGGAGAATCCATTCTCCACTCATGGCATTTCCCCTCTCCCTCCCACATGCAGCACATAGAATGGGTGTGTAGAACGTGCCTCTCCCATTCTCACTTGCGCAGCAGCCTCCCTTCCCCTTCATGCAGAACATTCTCCTCTGTCCCTGCCATCACTAGACAAATGGAAAATAGTTTTACTTCCGTCTGCGGTTATCCCATCTCTTTGGATCTGGTGGCTCTGGACCGGTAGGAGGATTTTTGCCACTCCAAACTGTCTGAGAGTACGTGGTAGCGTTCCTGTTTGTTGATATGACAGCTGGACTGACAGTGAAGGAGTTGAGAAGGAATGTGTGGTGTTTCCACTGGAATCCAGCAGCAGCTAGAGGGAAGGGCTGCAGATTATCTGAAGGTATCAGGATACAATAGGAGAGGAAAGGAGTTGATATGACCTGGCTCTGCCCAGCTGCCGTGATTGCTGGACTCTGCACCTGGCTTACCAGAGAAATACCCTGCAAATCTGGGCCGGCTGCCAGATCATTTCAGGATGTCAAGGATCGCACCAGACACACACATTGCGGCTGCAAGACCTCTGGTGTCATCTTCCTGTCCCAGGAATACCCACTGTGACGGGTTAGAACAGGTTACCATGGCAATGTGCGCTCTCCCCTGGAGACAGCACTTTATCCCACTTCCAATGATACAAAATGAGTCCTTGTGTTGGCTTTTTTTTTTTTTTTTTTTTTTTCTCGTCAGTTTCAAAAGAGATGAGGCTAATATGAGGCTCAGCGGGTTTTAAAATCGGGCCTGGGAAAAGTTAGCCTAGGTGACAGATACAGTGCATGTGCATGCCTGTGTGTGCGTGTGCGTGTGTCAATAAGCACATACATGTATATGTTTGCATATTAGTCAATTTGTGTGTGTGTGTCCTTATATTTGTGTGAGGTAGGAGATGTAATCGTGAACACATCTGTGTCAGTGGGCTGTGTGGTGACCATGGCACCCACCTCTTTGAATCCCTCTACTAATTCCCTCTTTATTGCATCGAGTTCCAGCATTCTGTTCTCACCTTCAAAGGCCCAGCATAAATAACTCTGCCCCTCTCTACTCAGCACATTGCCTTCCCACCATACACCCCCTCCACTCTGCCAATGATGCCAGCTGTCACTCTTTATCTGCTTCTCCCACAACCACCTCCAGGCTGTTTTCCACGTTGCCCCTATACATGGAACACACTTCCCCAGCTGGTCAACAAGTTTCTATTTTCAATGCCTCCTGAGGACTTGCTTCATCCGAGATGTCTATAGGACACTTGCAGACTGAGGCTTCCCATTGGTCACCCACGCATTCTGTTTTATAAGATAAACCATAAAATAAATACAAAGCCACACTTCACCTTTTCGTGCTGTGCACAAGTTGTCACTGAGTAACACTGGAATCTTAAGGCTGTTGCCTCTGTCCTTTCTCTCCTACTCCTCCCTGAGTCTTTGCACCATCTCAGATATTTTTGTAAGCCCCTCAGGACTGGTTGCCTGTAGTGGAAGGGGCCTAGCACACTTTTAGGTGCTCCAGAGTAGGAATGTATCGATACACATAGGTATGCAAGTGAGTAAATGTGTGCATATGGCCATGTTTGTATGCACATGTGGGGGATTGGCATGTGTGCTTTGGGGTATATTTGTATGTGCATGTGGGTGATCCGTATTTGTATGTACGTGTGGGTGATAAAGTGTGTGCATGTTGGTGTATGGTGTTTGTCAGGGTGAGCGGATGGAGTTTATGTGCACAGATCTTAGGGTAGGTGTGTCCTTCCAGCATTCAAAGTGAGAAGGGGAATCTCCCTTCTCTCCCTATTGTGACCATCTAGGACCTTCTCTCTCTCCCGATATTCTCTTGGCCAAGTTTTCCTCAGCTGTACAGGAGATGGGGAGTAGCTCACTGTCCTGTAACACCAATGACTCCACCAGTGAGACTTAGACACTTGCTCTGGTGTCTTGGTAAATGTACAAGGAGCTTCTTCAGCACAGTTGGCTGCTCTTTGTGGTTGCAGAAGGCTCTGCAGTTCTGTGTGGGATGTAGGAGGAAGTGGGGACTGAAGCTGAGAGGAGGGTGTCAGGACACCTGGAAGGTGTTGGCTGCCCTTGCTGTGCATATCCATTGGGGCTCTGTGCAAGGATGAGGCATGGCAAGCACTTGAGGTCTGACTATAGTTTATTGACTTGGTAGGGCATGAGGGTGAAGGGGTGCCAAAGGGCCTGATGCAGAGGAATTAAATTTAGAGCCAGATGTCCTAAACCCAGAAGCATGTTGCACTAATTGGATGAGTGGAGTGATAGCACAGTCTGTCCATCTGTCTGGGAAGATGGATTGTGGGAGGACACAGGCCTCACTGCTCTCAGGTACCTTGCTCACTTCTGCCCTTGCCTTCCAAGAAGAGTTTCATGCCACAGAGGAGATTTGCTTTTGTTCTTCATGTTCACCCTCTGTGTCACCCATTAGCGGCTGCCTCTTCTTCAGCTCTCGGTGGTACTTGGCCATGAGGGATGCGTAGATACAGCCATAAGCTGCTGCCACCACCATCATGATACACACGATGCCACACACCACCCCAGCTATGATCACAGTGCCAATGGCTCGGCGCACACTAACCGGCCGGTATCTCTGTTTCTGGGGGCACCCCACGCTCGGCTCCACTTCAGGTTCTGGCCCTGACTTGGATTTTGAAGGAGTCGGGCTTCCTTTAGTGCATGGTGGGCCAGCATTGTCCAGCACAGTGGAGCCGTTCTCATCCTCCAGCTGTGAACAGTAGTTGAACATCTCCATGGGGACCATTCGCATGTCCTTCCCCCGCAGCTCCTTGGGCAGCGTACACGCCAACTGGTCAATCTTTCCTCCTGTCCCAACAGAAAAAAAAGGGGTGATTCAAAGCTCGGTGTCAGGCAGGGCCGGGTTCAGTGCAGTGAGCTATGTCAGTACATTGTTGTGGTTCAGCTTTTAAATACACAAGGCTAGATTCTCAGCTGGTGTACATCAGTGTGACTTACACTAGCTGAGGATCTGGCCCACAGAAACCAGGAAATGCAAAGGTCTGGATCCCCAAGTGACCATAACTGGACCTTATCATATCTAAGAGGCTATAATCTGGTCTCTCTTGCACAAGTGCTCAGTGGAGTGTGGGAGAGGATGCAGGGAACCCTTCCATACTCCAAGAGGCAGCCAGAATCTAGCACCTTGTGTTCCCAGAGTGTAAGAGTGAGAAGGGGGTGGGTGGAGTCAGAGCATTGCCAGTTGCACTACAGGTAATGGGATGAAGGTACGGCCCTGTCCCCCTTCACTTTCACGCTGGTAGGGGGTCCAGAGACAGTGGCGGGGGAGAAGATACTGCACCTTTTAAAATGGTGTATCAGTGGCTGCCCCTACATTTGCTCATCCACTAACCTTGGAGACATTGTCTGCCTCAGCACACTGCGGGCAGAATGGCTTCTGCAACTGCCACTGGTTGTGATCTCCCTCCACCACCCTTTAGGTGGGTAGGGCTTTAGTAGCTACACTCTAGCCCGAGGGGTGCATAGTTAGTATTTAGTAATTATTTATACCTTCCATCTAAGGCTATCGAAATGCATTAAAAACATGAATTAACTAATCCTCACAAAGCCCTTTAAGGTATGAAGGTCAGCGTTATTAGCCCCTTTTTACATATGAGGGAAATGGGGCACAAAAAGACAAAGTAATTTCCTAAGATGAAACTGCAAGTCAGTGACAGAACTCAAATGAGAACCCAAGGGCTAAAACTCCCAGTCCCATATTCTCACTAGTCAGCACTTCCCTCCATACATTTAGCAATCTATGCTGATGCAGGCGCTTCACTGTGTTTGTGCAGTTTCCTTTGAAAGAAAAACCAGAATGCTCTCTGTCTGCTCCTCTTGTTCTGCGGTGTGAGTCAAATTCAGAAAACAAGTAAAAAAAAGTCAAAAAGAAAAAGAGGAACCAGTGTGCCTTTGTCTGTGTTCACATTAATGCATATGCCACGGGTGGCCAAACTGTGACTCACAAGCCACATATGGCTCTTTTACCATTAAAGTGCAGCTCCCGGAGCCTGCTGTGCCAGACTTGGGGCAGGGGAGTTGAGGAGCTCTGCCTGGTACTGGGGTAGGGGCTTCTGCCCAGTGGGGAGAGGGCTCTAGGAACTTCAGCCCTGGCAGGTGTCTCCCATAGGACTAAAGTCCCGAGCCCCAGCAAGGGGCTTATTCTCGAACTTCTGAAGTGGCTCAGAGGGTCAGTACATTTGGCCACCCTTGGCATATGCCAAACTGCAGCCTCGTAATTGCACAGTCATGTAATCTCTTCCCAGTGTGGTTATCTGAGATCAGTAGAGGTAACATGCTGTTGCCATGCTGATCAGTTGAGGCCTACTTCTGCTCTCAGTGGCTTCAAAGAGAGGAGGGTCACATCTTTGGTGTTGTCACAATATGTAGCATTTCTCTTAAAGTCCCAGCACCTGGAGTCATGTGATTCTGAGAGAATTTCAGCTTTTATCCCTCAATGTTGCAGAGAAAGGCTTTAAAATGTAAACCCTATAGGTTCCAACATCAGAAGGCAAACAAAAAGGTCTCCAAATCTATTATTTAAAAAAAAACCTCATTTTTAAGCCAGTCATGTTTTTTTGGGGCCTAACTCATAATTTTGGCAATACTTGTGTGGCAGTACACCATCCTCAAACATCAACATTTCTGATATTTGCTTTACTGGAGGCAAACCTGAAGCTTTACCAACAGTCTTGTTTTTAGTTATCCCAGCACAAGGAAGTGGGCTGGAGAACTATTTTTAAGCATGAAAAGCACCTTTTTTTCAAACTCATAACTCTACAATTTTCAAGCTTTTTAAGCAAGTTCTCCCCTCTCTGAAAAAAAATCCACATTTGGGTTTTGGAGCAAGTATGAAAAATAGCATCTGAAAAGAAGGTTTTAGAATGCACGCACCTTCTCAGCAATAACTGTAGCATTACTACATTGTAGTGTAGCACAACATTATAGTACTGACCTTCTTCTCTTTGGCCAAGATCTAAAATTTAGGTCAGCCTGATCTGTCTTTCTTATCTGTCTGTCTACCGCTCTCCTCCACTGCAAAGCTTAGCAGTCAATCTGTCACCCTATGATTGGCTCCCCCGCCCTGTGGTTCCTACCTCGATAAGAGAACCATTCCATCCAGTGTTTGAAGTCTCTCAGGTTGCAGTCACATTCCCAGGGGTTATCCCCAACTTGGAGCTGCTGCAGGCTGACTAATGGTTCAAAGGTCACCCTGTCTAGGCTCTGTAGGCGGTTAGACCTAAGGGAGAGGAAGCGGAGAGCCGGGAGGTCATCAAAGATTCCTGAGGGTATCTGAGCAAGGCCATTGATGGATAGGTCTAGCTGGCGCAGTAGGGACATCTGCTGCAGAAGGTCCTTGTCCAGGGTCCTGATACTGTTGTTCCTCAGCTGTAGTTCGGTGAGGTTCCCTAGGTCACTGAAGATGTTCTGGGGCAGCTGATCCAAGAAGTTGTTGGAAAGGTCCAGCCTCTGTAGGGCAGAGAGATTGGAAAAGACTGGTCCTGGCAGTGTGCTTAGCTTGTTGTTGAGGAAGAGGAAGATTCTGGTGTTTGTAGGAATGTCTGAGGGGATGGATGAGAGGCCCAAGCCACTACAGTCCACTTCCAGACTGCCACTGTTACACTTGCAGGAGGAAGGGCAAGTGAAGAGGGAGTCTGCTGCACACAGAGAGAGCCAATAGGCAAGCACTAGTGGGTGAGAAGCAGAGAGGAGAGAGAGTGTGTGTTAGAACAGTGGTTATCCCTCTTTAAGCCTTCATCCATTTTTAATACAGTTAAGGCTACAGTATGATCACAATGGAATTCTTCACTGCTGTTCCCTGCAGTAAAATTAACTTTCTCCCAGATGTACCCTGACATTGCTATCTAGGTCCCTGGCAGCATGAGCTTGCTCTCAGCCTTTCTCCAGCTAGTGTTTTTTATGAACTACCAGGGCTGGTGAGTAAACATCCCTGCAGTTGCACTAGAAAGGTCAGCGTGTCCCAGAGGGCTTTGCTGCCTAATGTGAGGACACTCCACAGAGTTAGATTAGAATGGTGCATAGCATGATGGGAGACATGGCCTGAGCTAAAGAACGACTCTCTCAAAATAGAGGGGTTTGGGGCGGGGAGTTGGTATGTTTTTAAAAAGCCACTTTGCTCAGAAATAAACACCTTAACATTTTTTTCTGATCAGCCCAATTCCGTTAGAATGTGATGTGTTATGGCTAAAGTTGGATTCAGCCCCAGCCCCTACAGCTGAGCCCTGCCCCATAAACTCTAGGGAAGCTAGGATATGGTGCTGAATTTCATGGTTCTTGAGGTTTGGTAAGGCCCAAGAAGTCTAGATTTGAGAGAGTCTGGGTATAGATCCAAACTTTGTAGCTGGTCATCTCTTAGATGGGCCAGACCTAACCCCTGGATCCAAACAACCCCTAACCTTGGGTAAGTTCAGCTCCAAATCCACACTTTTCAGCTTGGGCCCATATCAAGTGGTGATGGGCCTCGGTGTTAATTAACCGAGACTGGTGTCCCAGTAAGGTGTAAAAGTGCCCAACAGTCTCTCTAACCGGCTGGATGCTCTGCATTTGGCAGTGCTGTCAAATGCCTTCTGAAAACCACAAACACAGACCCACCTGCCTTTGCTAACCTGAGAGTCTGTCAAACTTTGCAATGCTCCCCAAACCACCTGTTGCCAAGGGAGCACTCAGAAAAAATGCAGGATTAGCTGATGATGATGATGTGAGTGCTGAAAAGGGTGTAGGAGGCTGAGCCCTGGCTTATGGGGTCTCACAGGTAAGGTTTAATCTTCGCTAGGCCAGGTGGGAGAAGGAAAGAGGGCATTGAACTATGTCTCTAGGGGCTTGAGTATGAACAAGTTATTCCTCAGTGGTATCTGCCATCTGTATTGCTGGTCACATTGGTCTGGAAAGGCAACCATTTCAGTCATTTGTGTGGATCTTGTGGATATGTAGGGACTGTAATACTTCAACCCCTGTGGGGAACTAGTAGCCTCAAAATTACCACTTCATCCCTATGACAACATAGCACCAGCAACAGGAGAACAAGCTTTCCACCTCATACTGAGGGAGTGGGGGGGGTGCTTCAGTACTGAACTCTCATATTCATTGTAACTCCTTTCCTGGAAGGTATCTTCTGAGCAGGAAATCACTCCACCTCCCTCAATGTTTTCATGGGCTGCAGGTAGAACATTTGACCAAAACACAGTTAGGTTTATCCCTACTTCATACCCAGTCTTCTCCTCTTCAGTTTGCCTTGTAGAAGTCAATGGCATTTGGTAGCTTTAGATCAAGGGTAGCCAATAGGCAGATCACGGGCCAAATCTGGGCTGCCAGATGCTTTAGAACAAACCCCATAATCTTTTTATTTACATATCATTATCATTATCATTTTCTCTGAAGTCTGGACCTTGACTATACCTTGACCAAGAAATTTGGAGCTTGACAAAAAATAATTGACAACCCCGGCTTTAGATTCATTCTGCTGTTCAGTATTAAAGTAGATAAATCTCAGATAGTGTCCTTATAGTCCCACCATAGATTGTCTTTCATAGATTGGAAACCAGAATCTCTTATCCTGTTTGCCTTCCTGCTTCATTTTGTAGGGACCAACTTCCAGAACAAATTGTTTCTTAGCCCCCAAGGAACTCCTGGAAAGTACATCTTGGGAGAGGTAGCTGGTAGAAGCAGATATTTTGGAGAAGCTGGGACTGAAGCAGCTGTGAGTTTCCTCCACTATCACACTCTTTCCCCATTCTTTTGGAGTTTATTATGTCCTACAATCCATTTTGGATGTTGACTTGATTTATATCAATGATGTCCCATTCCCCAGCAATAGGGCCAAATCCTGTGGTCCTTGCTCAGGTTTTATTCAGTCCTTTTGGAATTCAAATTCCCATTGACTCTAGTGGGAGTTTGCCAGATAGTGGACTGAGTGAAGACTGACGTAAGGGCTTCAGGATTTTGCTCATAGGCAGGGCAGCTTCTTGAAGCACCAGAGGATGAGGCGACAAGGGTGCAGAGGGAATGTCCCAGATTTTCTTTTCTCGGGCTGTATCTCATGATTCCTTCAGAGGTTTTTCCTCTCTCAATCAAGTGAGATTGTCTACGTAGGCCTAGGAGATACCAGTCAGAGCCCTGCTTGTCCCAGCTCTCCCTAAGGAGGAAAATGGATCACTGGGGCCAAACTGAAGGAAGATCTTTATCCTAAATCCCCCATGCATTCCTATCAAGCAAAGGTTGGGGTCAATAGCACAGAGACTCTCCCTCAGGTGCCATGAAAGCAGATCCTGTCCTGTGCATTGGCACAGTGGCAGTGCTCTCTGGCTGGATGACATTTAATTCCACTCGGAATATGTCTCTCTCTTGTTGCAGAATGGGACTTGAAAGAATAGGAGTTAGAAAGGGGAAGAGAGAGAGAGACATGAGTCACTCAAATGCCCCTGCCTTTTCCTGGATGCTTGACAGAAGTACAGTGTTAATAATAGATTGACAGCTCTGATGATGAGATAACACTTAGCCTCTTTGTATAGAGAGAAAGGCCAGAACATCCTGGTAATGCTATACAGGTGATGCTCTGTTCAGGGCTTGTCTCTCCAAATACCTTCCCTCTCTTGGCCCCTGACTGAGCTGCTCTGGGATTCTGCCATCAGAGCTGGCCCTGGCTGGCAGAAGCAATGTGTCAGACAGCCGGGTATGGTTGTGTTCAGGAAATTGATTTACTGAGCCAGGTCTCTGTACTGATGCAGGGTTTGCCAAAAAGAGAGGCTCCTCATTGCCCCCTGGAAACATGGACACCAACACTGTCCATTTTACTGAAATAGCAATAAGGCAGAGGTCTGGTTTCATTTTCCATCCCCTTGAAGGATGCATCTGTTCTGGGTATGGATTGAGATCTGGAAACTCATCTCACGCTGAGCGTCCAGCCTCACACTAGGAGAAGCAGGGATGTGGTAGACAAAACATTAAGCTTTCTTTCAGCCAGCATAGTTCAGAGCAGCACGGCAGTCGTATGAGTGGAACGTACTCTCATCTTAGGGAAAGATGATGTTACTCTGTGGGGTGTTCAGTGACCCTGGTAGGTGGCAGAAAGCTGAGCCAGGAGTATCAGATTAGGTCAGGGCTCAGTAACATTCACAGTAAATAATTTATATAGCAATCTAGTTGGTGCAGATGGATTACAAAAATGGTCTTCTACAGAGAAGGAAATAATTCCCTCACCTTCTTACAGTGGCAGCCCTAGGTCAGAATTTTAGGAGGGGGACTATAAGCCTGTGTGACTGCCCGTGTTCTCATTAGTGAGGGACATTTTGTAACAGAGCCTCTCTTTCCTTTACTGTGATTACCAGACTGTTCATTGAAATACAGACACCCTCCCTCCCTGCAGTCCCACTGCTGCTGCTTCGGAGCGCTCTCGAGGCATGTGTTCCACACTTTGGGACAACGGAGCAGCTGCCCCAGCGTGGATCCTTCAGTGGGAAGATGGACGAGCAAAAAAGTTAATTTACCAGCAGTGAGTGGGAGAGTTGGGATGAGGGTCCATTATTCTTCTTTGATTTGTCTACATGTGGCAGTGCCCCAGTGATAGAATCACTGCTCACTTCTTATACTAGCCCAGATCTACAACACCTTCCTCCCCAAAGAGCCAGCAGCCCTGCTCCGCAACCCAGGTACTAGTCAGGATCACAAAGAGAAGGGAGGAGAAATCTGCTCTTTACAAGGTCTGAAGCTGACAAATGTTCTATGTGGCCCTTGGGCAGTAGCTGTGCTCAGGTGCCTGTCCCTCTGTCTCTCCCCAGCCAGACCCAGTCCAATGGCAAATCAGAAACACTTGTTACAGACCCTCCCATCTTAAACTCATCTTGAGCATTATAGGCTCTCACAGCCGGCCTGGCCATTCACTCAGTGCCTTGGGATGTGGGAACTAGCTCAGACTTCTCAATACTTAGCTAACCCACATCCTTCCCCTGTAGCAATCTATTTTCTCTCCTGTCCCCTGAGACACAGGGGCATCATACTTAGCACCTGATCTCCCAAATGGTCAGTACTTACAGCAGGTCTGTCGCCACCTCATGGAAAACCTGTTCTTCCACCAGTGGCTAGCGCTCCCAGACAGCATTATGGTCACTGTTTTCTCCAGTGTGGCTTCCCGTCCTCCAGCCAGCCTGGCCCACGTTCTCACAGGATGGAGGAGCAATCTGGGCACCCTACCTGTCAGATCCTAAAAGGAAAAGCAGAAGCACATGGTCCTCAGTTCTCTAGGGACTGGAGGAGACAGGGACAGGCTCCAGGGTTCTGTTTCCCTCCCCAGTTATGTTTCACGTTTGGGAGTGAGGCTGTCAAACTGTTTTAGAGAATAAAGGTGCAAAGCACGAGGAAGGATGATGGTTAATTCAGTTTGAAACACTGTGTTAAAATCAGACTCTGTTCACTAGTGTGCTGAGTTGACCGGTCTTGGAAAGTCTGGGGTGAATGTACTAGCAAACCTTGTCCCACACTAAAGGTCAGTGCTGTGGACTGCTGAGGTGACGTGGCAAGAGCAATATTCCTCAGCTCCTTCCCTCTGACCACACCCATGCTGATACCCGACTATGCACCCACTCTCTGTGACACAGATTTGCAGTGGTGTAGGTACTGGGGGTGGCTGCCAAGCTGCCTTTCACCCTTGCAAATGCTCCCTTTCTTTTTGGAGGTAAAACCGATGTAACGTCTCCAGTGGGGATGTATATAACACAGCTTGGGGATTTCAGACTGCAGCAGATGCAGGAGCCAAAGAGCAAGTGAGCAGAATAGGAGCCTCATAGCAGAAGGGAGGACTAGGAATGGGAGGGGGGAAAGGGGGAGGAATTATGTCTCAATTAGAAGAAAAATGCTCTTCCTAATCAGAAACCCACAGACCATAAACTCTCCCCTGACAATAAGTGACTATGACAACAGGTCCCCCCATCCTCTCCCTTCCCTCTGAATAAAGACAAGCAGGGAAGGGAAGTTGGAAGCTCTGCAGACCCTTTTGTTCCTCTGCCTACTCTTTCAAGTATCAGCAAGGGGATATTTTCCAACAGTCACACCAGGCGTTAGCTGGGCAAATTCCAACCGACGTACAGGAGCCTCGCATGGCTGAACACCCCCCCCCCTCCCCCCTCCCCCTCCCTCCGGAGGGCTCTGGCGATGCCCCTAGCCTTTATTTTTAGATGTGCACAATGCACTCATCAGGGCATCTTCTCCCAGCACACGTGTCTCAATTCCACTTGCCCATACCCTCCAGTGACTGACTTATTTTCAAGGGCAAGCAAAACACCAGGAGATATTTTAATTATTGTCTCAGGAAGAGGGGTGAGCAGATTTAGTGCCCGGGCTGGTACATCTTGCGAGGCTATTGTAGATAATCATATCAAAATGCCAATGCACAAGATGCATTAACAGCAACAATGCCAAAAAGCCTCCCCACACCACCCCACAACTGAGCTGGACTATCTTGCCTACAGTCTGTAGCCGAAGGAAAAGCTGAAAAATAGCTGCCTCCATTCCATATGTTTGCTTGCTGGGTTTAGAGAGGTGCTTTCACACCATCTGTAGCCATGGCTCTGTATTAAATGCAGCCTCAGAAATCCCTTGGTCTGTCTCGCTTTCTCAGTGGGAACAGTGAAAAGACAGGAGCACTTACCTGGAGGGGCTTTGCCCGCAGCTGCTTCCACCCGACTCCCTGGGCACTGTCCAATTGCAGTCTCTTCTCTCTCCCTCCTTGACTTCAACTCCCAGCCAACAGGCTTTTCTCTGTGTCCTATTTAACTCCCTACACCACAGGAACAAACGGCAGAGTTAAGCTGACAGCCACAGAGACTTATGCGGCTGCTGGATAGCTGGTGTTGATCAGTTTCAAATCCTGTTGTTGCGTGTTCCTGTCCTTCCTTAGGCAGCAGGGGATGCTTGCCACTCTCTCTCTTGTTCCCCTTCTCTCCATCTAACTTTTCCTGTGTTGTACAGCGCTCTGATCCTAGCCTGTTGGTTTGTTAACACGCATCTGTATCACCTGGCTCAGCTCCAACCAAGGGTGCTAAGCTTTAAAAACCTTCCTGGTTGCTTCCTGACCCCCTCCCATCAATTCCTTAGGTGGCGTTTTCACCCCACATGATCTCCCCTGCAATCGTTCCTCGCCAGCCCAATACCCAGTACCTTGTGAGGGCTCCGAGCAACGTTGACAGCACCTGAGCACTAGGACAGTGATGTCTCTGGCCCTACTTCCCTCTGCTATGGCATGGAGCGTCCAGGTCAGGTGTTAAATTCTGGTATATCACAGGCTCCTCTTCCAATGATACATTGACTAGGCTCAAGCACACCAGGAGATGTGGGTGGGAGGAGATGTGTAGAAATGAGCCCTTTCCCTGTGTATAGCATTTTTTTGCAGTGTCTAGTGATTAACACCTGTTCAGCCTTTAATTTTTCTCTCCTGTACTGCAACATGCACAAGAGTGGCTGTGCCTATATGCACATATGACTGTGTAAAGACATATGACACACTTGCCCCTGCATAAGTATGTGATGTAAACATGCACCATGAGCCTGCATGTAAACATAGCTAAATGCACTCGTATGCAACTTATGTGAGTATGTGTGTTTGTGCACAAACGCCCATTCATGGGCATGTAACATAAACAGGTGGGTGCATACACAGACAGAAACACCAAAACTTTTGTGCCCACACCCACAAATAAACTTTCTCACACAGCCATCTGCAGTCCCGTACATGTGTGCAGACACATGCACACACTTATGCATGATTACAGATATAGCCTACAGAGGCAAAAGCACACACATACATGTATGTGCATGTACACATACTCCTGAATGACATGTGACCCATATTCATACACACCCATGTCTTGTAAACATAGCTGCATTCTGGCGCCCAACATATGCCTTCATAGTGCGCTGTCTCATGCAAGTGGCAAGCAACCACGAGGGGCTCATCCAGTAACCAGGGACCAGCCAGTCATGAGTAGTCCAGCTAATTCCCATACACCTGGGGTTAGAGGAGCCACTATGGCAGCTCTATGCCACCCTGAGATTCCACTCCACAAGGGAAATCCTCACATGGCTGGATCTGCCAACTTTTAGGCTGCTTTGCATCATGGGAATCAAACCCCTAGTGCTCCAGAAACCTGGAGTCACTGTATCCTGTGGGCCTACTGGATGCCCTCTGGTTCCTCGGACACTGTGGCCACTGGATGTCCTGTGGTGGTCTCTAGGACACTGTATTCAGAGCCCAGTGGATGCCCTGTGATCATTATGGTCCAATGCATTTGTCCATGCACTTGAAATTCAACACTTTCCAAATTCAGTGGCAGTGCCCCAGGCCGCCTGTGGAGCAAGGGATATGCTTTTCCTTTGTGCCCTTTGACAGAGCAGACCAAGGGGCAACATGTTTAGTTTCAGCTCAAGGCCACAGAGCAAGTTAATCTATCACCGGCCTCATGTTACAATTCCCAAAAATGCACTGAGCTGAAGCCCCACTCTGACATTCAGTCTACCACTTGGGCTTCCTGTGGCGCTCCTGCCATCCTGATTAGCTCCCTTGGGGAACTGAAAAGCTATAGAGTTGTTAGAGAACCCTAAAGCTATAGAACATTTCACTTTAATTGCTCCTGCGGCTGTTGTCAGGCATCCTGGTGTATAAAAGCTACAGCAGGAGCTACCGCTGCCCCTCCCCTCCCCTCCCCTCTTCCAGTTCTGCCACTGGTGACTGGCACAGTATCACTTAAAAACCTTGTGTTTGAGCTGAATCAAAACCTTCCAAAAATAGGGTCCCAAAGAGCATATTGTGAGGATGAGGAGAATCTCTATGGGCCCTGCTTTCTGCCTCCACATGTTGTTTCGGCAATTCTGTAATATCTTTTATCCAAGGCTCTCCACGTGCTTTGTAAACATTCATTACTATTGCTATTTATCATGGAGTTAGCCAACTAAGGGCATGATTTTCTGAAGTACCTGCAGCTCCTATTGACCTTCCAATTGAAGTGGTGGGTGTTCAGCATGTCTGAAAATCAGACCCAAGCCCTGCTATAAGAATACCAGAGATAGATAGATAGATGAATAGCATTATCCCTATTTCACAGATAGGGATACTGAGTCACCAAGTGCTCAGGTCGCTTGCCAAAGGTGTCGCAGAAATCAGATGGAGTCAGCAGTACAGCCCAGGAATCCTTTGCTTTAACCCGTAGTCACAGTCCTTTCCACTAACCCTTAGGTCACAGATCCAACATCAGTCCCCTCAAACAGCCTGTATCTCTGGGGGTGGGGGGTGATGTCTGTTAGGGAAGTGTAGGTAATAGAGGCTACAGCAGTTGACAGCAATAAATTACAGGAAGTGCACTCACACATACACAGCTGCTGATGAGTGATAGGAAAGTCCATCTCCAGGGCTAAATTGCTTTAGCCTTTATCTGGAACCCAGCAGGGTTAGGGAATGAATGGAATATGCTTTAAAGGAGATTATATTTTTCCCCTCCCTCTGTGGGGGAGGCTGTTATTGCTAAGATTCTTGTTTCACTGCAGTCTGAGACCCACCCAAAGGATGGCACCCCCATGTACAGTGATTAGAGCATATAGTGTTATTTCTACACAACCTCAGTCATCCCTAGTGGGCAAGAATCTGGACACCAGGAGTGGGGAGAGGCAGAGACCACGTGGGCTGATTAAAGCAATTTAAAAAACATGTTAAACAACTGGCTGATGAATCCTAGGTGGGTCCATTTGTCCCTGAACAGCACCGGGGGTAGGAAGGTGTCATGAGCGTGAAACCATCGGTGCCATCCCAAGAGACCTGGGCAAAGGCTGCAAAAAATTGACCATGAGTAGTCATATTTTTAAGCTTATTTGCGCCTGCCATGGCCACTCCCTTTTTGTTTATTATTATTTATTTCTGTGCATTACAATAGTACTCCGACATCCCAGCCAAGATCAGAGCCCCACAGTGCTAGGCACTGTACAGACACATAGTAAGAGACAGTCCCTGTCCCAAAAAGCTTACAATCTATATATCCTGGGGCTTGTTTTCTGTGAACTTTCATTGTTTTAACACCACATGCACACAAAAAATTGGATGATAAACTCTCACACTCAAATACTCCTGGAAAGCAGCTTATACGTTCACACCAGAAACCTGATTATGGAAGATATTCATCCAATAAGGGAAGTAAAACAACACCATGTAGCTTCTATTGATCCATCACAGCTAAGCAGCCCATAGCCGTCCAATAGCAGAATTAATGAAAAATTCCATTGAATAATCACAAGAAAATCAAGATCCATTTGCAGACATTTTGCAAACCGAAAAAAGGTGGCATCTGTCAGATAAGTTATGTGTTATGAATTTAACACTCTTCCCTATTCCCAAGTATGTGTGGGCTGATGTCAGAAAGCTACCTGTGAATTCCCAGCACCTAGGCTCAGCTGAAGCATAAACATGGTTATTGGCTCAGTGAAGCCAGGGCCGGCTCCAGGCACCAGCTTCTTAAGCAGGTGCTTGGGGCGGCCGCTCTAGAGAGGGGGTGGCAGGTCCAGGTATTGGGCGGCAATTCGGCGGACGGTCCCTCACTCCGCCTGGGAGCGAAGGACCTCCTGCCGAATTGCCGCCGCAGATCACGATCGCAGCTTTTTTTTTTTTTTTTTTGGCTGCTTGGGGCGGCCAAAACCCTGGAGCCGGCCCTGAGTGAAGCACGGCATCCGGGAATGAGAATTAATATTTTGCATTTCTGTAGCACTTGCCATCTAAGGCTCTTCAAGTGTTTTACAAACATTGATGAATTTAGCCTCACAGCATCACCATGAGACAGGACACTACTATCTCTAGTTTACAGCTGGGGAAACTAAGCACAAATAAGTTGAGGCCTAAATTTCTAAACATGATCACAAATTTTAGCTGCCTTAAATTTGGGCTGTCTAGCTTGGGACATCTGATTTTCATAGGTGTTGAGCACCTACAGCTCCCATTGAAATCATTTAGAGTTAAGAGTGACACTTTGGGCATCGAAAACATGAGGCACCCGCAAGGTAGTGGACACCTTTGAAAATGTAGGGCTAAGTGACTTGCCCAAGGTCTCCCAGGGAGCCTGCAGCAGAGCCTGGGCTAGAACTGAGAGCTCCTGATTCTCAGTCCTATGCTTTAACTAGGAAAGCATTATTTTTATCACCGCCCTCAAAAAACAAAACAACAAAACCCCAAAACCAGCTCACAGCATCTGAGTGTCAGAGACTGGAGAAGCTGGGGAGGGTAGAGATTTTAAAATTCAAGGAGCCTGAAGAAAAAGCACAGAGCAACTGGAGAATGAGAAGATGTAGAGTGGCTGAAGAGAACTAGGGATGCATGGTGCATCTTAAGGAAGCAGGTCCAGAGGTGGGGAGATTGGGGATGTCCAACTCCGGAGTGACACGAGAGGCCCAGAGCAGCGCAGGAGAGGAAGGGGGCTATTGACAGGGAGCAATCCAACCATGTATCCACCAGCATTTTTTCAGGGTAAGGTTGAATACTACAGATCACATGTATATTTCCTGTATTGAGAGGGAGGCAGCTGAGAAGGGGCTCGGGAGAGAGGCTCAGGGGAGAGACACACAAGCAGGTTACCTGGCTTCCTTTCCTTCTGCACTGAGTGCAGAGGAGCATTATGGCTCTCCTCCCTCAGAGGAAAATTAATAACATAGTGCGGCAGGCAGAGGGATTCCATCTGAGGCTGGAGATATCATTTTCTGATCCAAACAGGAACAGTTGCATGTGGGTGGCAGCTTGTCACCGGGCCTGCCAATTCTAATCCAAATCCCGATTTCTCTCTTTCTCTCAGTTGTGGAGGGAAGAGCCTTCTCTACCGCAGCTTTAATTTCCTGCAGGGGTTAATCCTATGGTCAGCAGTGGCTCAGGCCTTTAATCCTCCTGTTCAGGCTCGTGACAGAAGGATTGCATCCACTCTGAGCTCAGCAGGCATGCTGGAGACAGAGGATTGCTCCATCTCCCCTCCCCGCACCCTGGCCGTGCCCCTTAATCCGCTGGAGTTTAAAATGCTCCTCCCTGACAATTGTAAAGCTCCCTCCTCCCCCCGCCCCCAGTCTGAGGTTAGGTCAGTGTCACGTGCCCTGTGGGAGGAGCGGATGTTGCTTTAGAATCCTGGTTCTGATGCTTTCACCTGTCACAGAGAAAGGCATTTTCCACGTTCTCATCTGGCTGGCACTCAAGGACCCAGGGCCTAGAAAGAGAGTGGTCCCCTCCGCAGTGACACACCGGGAACCTAGGGGTAGGGAATGGCCCTACACCTACGACAAGGAAATCCTCAGATGCAGCCTTAAGACCCCCTTTGTGCCTTGAGGCATCCAAGTTTCAAAATGCTGGCCTTAGTCTCAAGGTTAGAACGCAGGCGCTGTTGGTTCATTGCCCTGCGCTCAGAGCATTAGGCCACACCTCTCCCCAATGGGACATTCTCCAGTGTAGGAGAATCTCCCATGGTGGCTGCTGGCACATTACCTGGCTTGGAGACAGATAAAGGAATTTGCATGTCAACACCTGCCAGTCCCTATTAAATCGTACATGGGCCCAGGTACTTCCAGCATTAACCTCCCTGCCCAAGCCACCTAGTGCTGCACCTTATGAGCAGAGTAGCTTGTGGCAGCAAACCTCTCTGATTCTGGAACACAAACTATCCCCCTGCTGACCGAACCAGAGCCTGCCTAGCTCTCTCTCAGAGTTACTGTATAGCGCTCTAGCCATCTCCTCACACAGTCTGTCTGCTGAAAGCGGCAAGGGCCACCAGCTCAGAATGGTGTCATGAGTAGCCTTACTGGCTCTTGACTGCTTCTGTCACTTTCACTCCTGGGAGCAGATCTACCTCTTGGTAGCGAACCTTGTGAGTTAAGAATCACTGCCACACAAGCTGTTGAGTTAGCGCTTCATTCCTACTCATCCCCACCCAGTCCAACTGGCTGCGCTTCTCCTGGCTGCCGTCCAGTTGGAATCAGAGCATCAGCTGCATGAATAGTCATGAGCAGCTTTGCCAGGCAGGGTATTCAGGAGCTACAGCAATATTGTGGGAGACGGGAAAGGCCTCACTGGCGTCCTGAACATGGCTTACTATCAAAAGCAAAGCTACTGGGACTTATGCCCCCATAGTGATCAAATGCCCCATACACAGTGATGTGGCATAGTAAGAGATACAAGCAGTGATAATCCAGTCCTGCTCCCATCCTCAAGGGAGCTGTAACCAAGTGCACCCACCACTGCCGGCAAAAATCCCAACAAAAGGCTGACCCTGGTGCTTACATTTTACTAAATTTACATTGAACTTTGAAAAAGACCTTTTGCCAATTCCTTTTTCTGCGTCACTTAGTTGCATGGATTTGCTTCACTTGGTTACGCTCTGTGTTTCACGGTCAAGGTAAGCCCGAAGCATCTCCCTCACCATCATCCCCCAGCAGACTCCACAGGCGATATTTCCAGAGCAGTGCCTGGAATGTCCATGTAGCACGTGGGTGATGCACATCACAGGCTGCTGCTCCAGAAGGGTGACTGGGGATCATCAGGATAGGGATGTGTGTGTGTGGCACAGAGCAGCGCTTTAGAACGTTGCTCACAGCTCAGCAAGTCTGGGTGATACACTGCCCAGGGCTTCACAATGGCCCCTGGGACCCAGCTAGGCTGGGCTGTAGATCTGCAAAATGTCTTTTTCCTCTCTCTCTCTCTCTCTCTCTCTCTCTCTCCATGTTTGTGTGAATTTAGTGCTTGTGAAAGTTTCCAGATTGACAGCTCTGGAGACTGAAGCCTTTTTTGTTTTTAAGCCACAGAACAGGTATGTGTACAGCCATGTTCAGAGCCTGCCAAAATAATTGAACACAAATGTTCCAAAGCTCAAGGCCCAGGCTGCCACCAAAGCAACAGCAACAGCACACACGGCACCAGGAACCCCAAGAGCAGACAGCCTCTCCAAGAGTGGGGAAAGTGAGATCCAAGCCAAGATCCCCAACAACCCTCCACTAGACCCAGCACATCACCCCAGTAGTCCATCCCTACCTCCAGAGGGCACCACATGGGAAAGGAGTTCCCCCAACCTGTCTGTGGGATGAGACACAGTGGGCTGGGCTGGGCTGGACAATCTCACCCCTGCACCCAGTGCATGGCTCCATTGGCCCCCTTCTCCCCTCCCCCTGGAGAGATAACAGCCTTTGTATGCAACCAACTAATGTTGCTAGTCCTGTCGCTCAAGCTGTGCTGCAAGGCTGAAGGTTGGGGATTAAATCCCACCAGTGATTTATGATGGGGGTGGGAGGGTTACTACATTTGTACATCAGATTTTTTTCTTTTCTCCTTGTAAAAAAAAAAAAATCTAGGAACTTACATGTTTTTAAAATCATTTGGGTTGCAAAGTCAAGCACTGCACAGTTAGGAAACGCCAAAGTTAAGGTTGTAGGCAGTGTAGTTGTAGTCGTGCTGGTCACAGGATATTAGAGAGATAAGGTGGGTGAGGTAATGTCTGTTATTGGACTGTGAGAGAGACAAGGTTGTCCAGCAATTCACTGGGGACTGGGATAGGAGTCAGACCAGGATTTAAGCACCCTAATCAGCCTCTTGTAAGAAAACATGGCATATGGAGGCAAGGAATTGGTTCTTTTTGAATCAGCAACAGGTAAATATGGAGAGTCCTTAGAGTCCTCATTTCTACCCCAAAACCCCCACTCTTGCATACATAAACCCCCTTCATGAGATCCCAGTGCTGAACCTCTCCACCACAATTTTCCGGTCCTGCAGAGCCCAGAAAATATTTAACCGTCATCCTAAAAGAACATTTGAAAAGCAAGACAAAGGGCTGAAAGCCTGAGTGGCTCCTTAAAATATCGGAGCTGCTAATTCACCTCACTAGCAAGCAGCAGTCACATCTGTTGGAAGCAGGGGCATCACTGCAGTCTATGGTGTGGAAAATTATTAGGGCTTTTTCCTCCCTCCCCCAAAAACGCCTTTTCCCAGGATTTACCTTTTACTGCCCCAGGTGAATGATGTTCACTTATGGAGCCTGCACTAATGGCAGGCAGGGAGACAGCCCCCTCAGGCCCTTCATTCATTTGGAATAATCCACTAGCAAACAATGCTCACCCACAGCAGTCACAGGAAAATCCAGTCCCCCGAAATGGACCCTAGTGATAAAATCCCAGAGAAAAAATGGTCTGAGATTCTGGAGAGACCTCAGGGAATAAAAATGTCCCTTGTCTTGTGACAAATCTTCAAAGGTGACCGCATAATTAAATGCCCCCTTCCTGTGAGTTGCTTGTATAATAGCATTCTGGACGACAGCTGCGCCAGCTCATATCAAAATGGGCCCCTCTTAATTTTCCCTCCAGATCCTTGAGTGGCAAGAACAGTCCCAGCCAGCAAAGCAATGTTATTTACACCTAGCTGTAACATTAAAATTAGAGAATCAGAACATTATATTTGAATATCTGAAACTGTGGGGCGGCTTAGATCCAGATCCTGATCTCGTTACTGGGGCAGCTCTCTAATGAACTGAAGTGGCGCCCCCAGATCCAAGTATCCCCAAACCAGGGGGACATTCAGCTCAGTGTCCAGGGGTGGGTCTGACTTTTCTCTCTCTCTAATTAAAATAAGCTGCAGTGACAGTGACAAGCCGGCTAGGAAATGTAAGCATTGTGGCAGAGTGCTGCGTAACATACATGTGTGCACGTGTCTCCTTCTACCTGCGCATACATATTCCACCTCTTGAGACAGGATCAGGAAGAAGTTTCACATTCCGCTCTCTCAAGCCCTCCTTCATCTGCACCCCTTGCTCCCAGGCCGATCCATCCAAAGGACTGAGACTGAAAAAGGCTGCAAATCTCTCTCCACCCTCCTCTCTCCTCCCTGCAGCATGATCCCCTCAGACAGGTTCACGAATCTCTGGGCTCAGCCTCTGGGGACTCTTGAGAGAACGCTGGCTCTATTTTTGGCTCCTCTTGTGACATAACTTCCTGGAGTTCACGCCCTGTGACAGGGTTTTCCTGCAGTACTTTGTGGGTAGAAGACACACAAATAAAAACAAACCTAAGAGAAAGTGCCCTACCACAAGGCTCGTTTACTGGAGCCTGAATTTCATATGGACCGGTCCTTAAACAACACCTCCATCAGCTTCCAGTTTGCATTTTATACAGTCCCTTCGAAGGCAGCTCAGTCCAGAAACATTCCCTGAAACCTCCATAGGCAAGACCTGTGGCACCCCCAGTTTCAGACTCATCCCTTATTGTCCTGGATGGAAAGACAGTATTTTGTGGTGCTTATCCAGTACACATTGGTCCTAGCACCAAGTACTTAGGAGCAGCACTGGACTCAGATTTGAGCTGCTCATGCTGTAGACAAAGATTTCTGTGCCGTTCCTGGCTGACAGGCATTACTTCCAGTCCCCCACACCTGAACTGAATTAAAACCGGTACCATACGTCCCTGGGGCAGAATCTGCAGTTCTGTCTTGTCAGTAAAACGGCTGCCCTGTGGCTTCACATTGCTAGGTTGTCTCAGCAGTACCTTGTCACAGGCAGTTCTGTCACTGCCTATGAACCCCCTCCCTGTGGCAGCAAGTGCTCTGTGAACAGAAGATGGCAGTGGGCAAAAGCCCACTGCAAGATTTCAAATAGCTGGGCACAAATATATGAGAGAGACACCTCTACTTACTGTTCTCTGCCTGGAACAGAGCCTCTTCTGCGTTCTCCAGCTCCTTCGATAAACCCCCTGACAAGTCCCAAAGCAAATCCAGTGGAAGCTATCAACAGCCAGGCGAGCGCTCAATGGACTCTAGTGGGCATCAGCCCCCTGCTCCCTGCAGGGTGCCAAGATGCTAGCAGTGCCCGAAGTGCAGAGAAGAAGAAAGGTTAGACGACAGCATGTAAAAGAGATTGTAATCCTCTGTAAATAATAAATAGGGGGAGAAAGCGAGGGAGAGCGAAAGGGGGAGGGAGAGACGGAGCACTGTGGAGTGACAGCTGGGGGTACATCTGCGAAGACGGCAGCGCGTGCACACACGCACGCTGTGTAAAGGAATCAGCCAGCCAAGCGGGCAGAATCCACTTAGAAATGCTCAAATGTGCAGAGACAGGAGATTGGAAGATTTTAATTCCTCTCAACTCAGCTTCAAGAAAGAGCAATTGCTTTTGTCTCCTGCCCGGCTCCCCCATCTGGTGAATGGAATACATGGGCTTGGGAGGCGGGGGGAGAACTCCCTTCAGCCCCTGTTAAGGCAGGCTGAAGTCATCGGGACCAGGTTACTGGGAGGAACCCGTGGGCTGAACTGCCTCCTCCCCTTTCCCCTATCATAATAAAGCCACAGTGAAAGGAGAGGTGAAGGGGCCAAGTCTTTGTCTCTGCTAGTTTCTAAATGGAGATTAGGACAGCATGGAGTCGTGAAAGGGACAGTATGGAGAAAGCCTGGGGACTGGCCACAAAACAAGCATCCGCCTGGGAAGTCCAGAGGGCGGGGAAGGGGCAGGAGGCAGCACCTTAAGACAGACCCTTACAATAAAGGATAAAGGGTAGTCAGCCGCAACAGTTGTGTTGAGCAGCTTGAGAGCAGCAGGGAGCGCTGGGCTATTGTAAAGCTTGAGTAGGAGAGGAATATGCATGTTCTGGCATTAGCTTCCCTAGGAGCAGGCAGAAGAAAAATAGAAACACTTGAGGACCAGGGCTGTGGGGAGAGGACTGGTCTAGACAGCAGCCTGGATTTTCACACTGCTCCATTCTGGTTTGGGAGTGCAGCGGGAAGAGCTTGGTCATCAGCTCGTGCATCCCAGGCCAAACCTTGCCCTCAGTTACATCACTGTAATGCCACCTTGACACCACTGAACTCAGCGGAGTTACTTGGCCTTTACAGGGGTGTGAATGAGACCAGAATCCATCCCATTGGATCAGAGTCTTTCCAGTGCATCCTGGGCATGGCCCATAAACCTTCCCTTTCTTAATCAAAAACCTTCTTTCGCTTGCCTTTGCCTTGTCCTGGATTTCCAATCTGGGTGTCCTAGCCACAGCAAGTATCAGGGGGTAGCCGTGTTAGTCTGTATCTACAAAAACAACAAGGAGTCTGGTGGCACCTTAAAGACTAACAGATTTATTTGGGCATAAGCTTTCGTGAGTAAAAACCTCACTTCTTCGGATGCATCACCTGCCACAGCAGGTAAATCCTGCTAAAAATCACTCTTTTTCCCCTTCCCTGCTTTAATGTCCCGGTCTCCAAGCTCCAATTCTTTTGGCGGGCTGCATTTGCTTTAGGTGTTTTTTTATTAGTAGTAGTAGTTTGTCCTGAAGTATTTTTTAAGCAAAATGTTTCTTGGCTCTTTGGTCTCTCACTTAGAGTGAAAAGGCCAAATTCATCCCTGGAGAAGCTTCACTGGCTCATGCTAGCAAAGGAACAGAAGTGGGTAAATCGTTCAATGACAAGCCAGAGGGAATGAAAATAAAGTTTTTATTTAAATGGCAAGCCAGCTGCTGCGACAGCAAAAGCTTTTGAATGGTAAGGTACATCTTGATAAGCAGTCTACCAGCTGTAATCTTATCGCTCTTTGTTATGACTCTTTATTATGAGGTAGACAGAGAATGAAATCTTGAGGAAAGCTCCTTATGAGAAAGGCATATGGATAAGATAACCCAAGAAAAGGCAGACAGAGCGAGACAGACAGTGGATGAGTTAATGACAACAGACATGGCGAAGGGAAGAATGAACAGGTGGAGGGGAATGGTATAAACAACATGTTGAGCAGTGGTATGTGGTTTCTCAAAGATGCAGTTGCAATAGAACTGCAGGGACATGCTCAGTTTGCAGTGACTAGATGTTACCTGCTGGTAGAAAGTTATGCATGAACTTGGGATGTCTGAATAGCGCATCAATATCTGACTATTTAACCTATGTTATGTTGTCTCCCTTCATGTACTTTATTCTACCGCAGGGGAACTACAGTTGCTCAAGTTATTAGCATGTCAGTAGAAATAATACCATTATCCATGGTCACCTCTAGGACTTTATGGTTGTTCCTATGCTGTACTCCACAGCCACCCTGAATTTCACAGCAGAGTGGAACTCAGATCTTGTGCTGGAGCAAAGGAGGATCTCAGGTAGCTATTAGCTATTCTTTGGCCCATGCAGTGACTTTTTATCACCAGCTTTTCCTTCCTCTCATCTAAGCTTCTGACTCGTTGTCTCCTGAATCTGTGCCTCTGCCTTCCTCCTTCCTCCCTCCCCCTTCCAAAGCATGGCCAACCTGCAGGACAGCCAGGCCCCCTACTGCTTACTGCCCCTTACACTACCTCTACATCCTAGCACTATCTCAACGGTAGTGTAGCCAGGATAGCGTGGACAGCGATGGCATGGGCTTAGCCACCCTGAATATGAATCCCTGGGGTTCAGGCAGGTTTGGATGCAGCACAGTTAGCCCGTGCTGTCACTATCATGGGTACACTATTATTTTGAGTATGCTAGCTTGATGTGAGCTAGTGCAAGTATGTCTACATGAGCTGGGAATCACACCCAAGTATAGATATAGCCTGACAGGCTGTCCCCTGCCTCTTCTTTCTCAAACCCCCAGGCTCAACATGAATGCAGAGGAGGCTAATGTAGTCCCCACTGAGAACCACTACCATTCTCCATATAGGCAAGGACAGGGGGTTCCAGTCAGCAGACAAGACCCAAGAAGGGGTCAGGTTTTCCTATTCCTGGTCCCCTGAGTGGAGACCAGCCAGAGAGAGACAAACCACAGTGCAAGTTAAAGTAGATCCTACACTGCTTGAAATTTCACCTTCTTACATCTTCTGGCTGCAGGAATGCATGGAAAGGAGAGTGGGTGTGAGCCCCATGGGGTAGGAGGGGATGGCTGCTGGGTCACATCACCAGGAGACCACTACAAGGAAAGAGGACTAGCTGTTGGACTACATGGAAAGCAGAGAGCTAACTGCCAAGCTACATGCAAAGGAGAGAGGTGGCTTCACACAATGGCAAGGGCCACATGCAAAGGAGAAAGACAGCTGACCGACTGCCCAGAAGGAAGACACATCGCTGCAGGCTACATGGCAAGGAGAGGGCTAGCTACTGGGTAGCCCAGGAGGGACAGAAGTGATGGATTTCTCTCTCTTTTGGTTGCCAGAAAGCACCAGTACAAACCCAGGAGCCCTATTCCCCCTCATGACACAAGTAACTCTGCAGTGGAAGTTACTTGCACCCTATAGGCTAAGGAGGAAAGGGTTCATGACAAAGGTTTTAATTTCCTTTGAACAACATTTCAGGCCTTAGGTCCCTCTTGGCAAAAACATGAGCTTCTCAATAACTCCCTGTGTTCCAAGGTTAGTTGTCCTGGTACCAACTCCTCCTCAGTCTTGTAAAATCTGCATGTCCTTGGTAATGTTCACTCCCATTGATGTGATCGGCTCTGATAGGAGGAATGACTCTTGCTTGAGATGGTTTTAAAGGATAACAAGGAATTTATTCAAAGCTACGGTATGTACAAAATCAGCCCATCTTCTAGATGAACTCAACAACATCATCATCATTTACACTCTATCACACTCCAACACAGACTGGTCTTTGAGGCCGCTGTGCTCAATTCACCCCTGGGGTAACCCAACTGAAGTCAGTGGAACTACACCAGGGCTGAACTCAGCCGTGTTTTTTCTTCTTTCCTTGTATTCGGAGACTTAGATCCAGATGAATCTTAAATGAATCTTATGTCTTGTCAGGTTGTGTATTCTGGGCTTTAGACAGCTGTAGAAAATAATTCCTTTCCCCATTTCACAGCAGCCAGATTCATTCTATAATAGGGAGCTCTGGATAAAAACCTTCCAGTGAAGTGGGATCTTGTAAGATGTACCAGCAGTAAGGATGTGACAGGAAGGACACTGACACCAGGGCGTTACAAGTAGAGATGATGTACCATGGCCATGATGCCAGCTGCCAGGTTCTTTGTGCACGTAGCATGACAATACCTATTGCACTCTCTGGTTTTTATTCCTTCCCAGCTGAATTACAACATCAAATCAAAGTTATCTTAAAAGCAGCCACACATAAAGTTGCATAATATAGACTTAAAGAACTCACCAGGCCTGATTCTCCTCTCACTTACGCTGGTGTAAATCTGGAGGGGACCAGGCCCTCCATCTCTCCCTTTCATGCTTTCCTCTCCGACTCTCTTTCTCTTTGTTCTTTATCATATTTTAAGATCATTCTTGAGGCTGGATTTCTTGCAGGCCCCTTTGATTTGGCTGGTCGATTCTGTGGGTTGACACTTGCCCGTTAATCTTTGTTACTTCATTTGTATGTACAGCTAGGGGCATTCCTACGTCCTACAGAAGGACACTGCACACTTTTTGCTTCTACAGAGGGCACAACCATAGGGATGTGACAGTGCGCGGAAGGGGTTGAGGCACAAAATCAGGGCAAGACTGATTAAAGAATACCCTTTGGCCTAGGGGAAGATGCACTCAGCTGGGAAGAGCAACCAGTGAGTTTAAAATCTCCCCTTTTCTCCTGACAGGTGTTATATTTCTGTGTAGATTTTTGCAACTGTTATTGTTGATCAAGAATAGCCTATGGGCACATCTACACCACAAATTCGAGTGTAATTGTAAACTATTGAATCCAGCTAGCATGGGTAACAATAGCATTGAGCACACAGCAACACAGGCTTCAGCGCAGGTTCACCGGCCTAGTACAAGCCCACTAGGGAGCCTGGGTACATTCTTGGGCTGCTAGCCCATGCTGCCACATCCTCCCTACCATGCCTACAATTATGCCTTAATTTGTGGTGTAAATGTTTTCTTTATTGCTGCATTCAGGTTGCAGTCTCCCTGGAGGTGGGGGCTTTCTGAGTCAAAGTGCGTTATAGCAAGAGATCAGCCCAGATGATTCTAACAGTCCGCCCTGGCCTGAAAATATCTGACAGCCCAAGATAAAAGCCTTTTTTAAATCTGTTCGGAGCTCTGTAGTGTTTAGTGGGAGGGAGGTGTCGATATTTCAATACAGCAATTGACACCTCCTTTTCTCCCAGCCTGTTAAACCTCTGACTCTCACTTGACTGTCTGACTCAGTGCTTACCTTTCAGTTCGTCATTTACACTTGGAAGCAGGCTGGGAGTGCAATTTTGTCCTGTTGTTCCATGCAAATATTTTTTTTCCTTTCCTAACTTGTAGCTATTTTTCTCTCACCCCCCTGCCCTCCCTCCCCACTTTTGTTTCCCCGTAGCTGTGGGTGTGCAAATTAAGCTGGAATTACTCCAACGCAAGTTCTGGATGGCTACGCGGCAGGTAGGAATGGCAGTAATTCTGTGGAGATATGATTTCACCACCTTCCTTTTGCTTGTCCCATGCTATGCACATTGATTTCTGGTGGCAGTTCCATGAAGGCTTTTGTGAAATTTGTATTAAACAGATTTATGTGGTAGATTAGTTTTAAGTTACACGTTTCTCTAATCCTTTGACAGCTCTAATGCTGCATGAGCCGCAAGTCTGTTCTAGGAACGCTGCGTTAACAATGTCAGAATCCTGGCCTGGCATTAACTCTGCTGCAGCTGACATGTTAATTGTGGAAATATGTTTGCACTCATTCAGGCTTTCAGAACCATAATGAAAAGTTGTAATTTGGGGCACAAAATCTCCCTGCCCTCCTTTACTATCCTGATCTCAGCGATGATGTTGATGATGATGAAATCCTACTAGCCTTCAAAATAAAAAATAAAAATAAAAAAAAAGACTTGCTCCAGGCTAGCAGGCCAGGAGAAATTTGCGAGGCTGTGCTAGTTCAGACAGTCTGATCAGATTGAGAGAATTGGGATAACTAGAGCATTTCCTGGGTATGATAAGGAGGAGAATGGAAATGCCTTTTTGTTACCAGCAAGGGGCACTCTCCAAATATTAGGGAATATGGGCAGCACATTGTGGGGATAAGTCTCATCGGACTGAAGATGCAAAGAATGAAATGTCTGCCTTGTGCCCGCAGAGGGAACTGTTACCAGGTTAGAATTATTCTGGTTTGAGCTCAGGAAACTTATCCCCATGACTGGAGAGCCTGAGGGGAATGGAAAAGGATTTTTATTGCCATTGGTGGCAGAGGGAGGGCTCTTGGCAGGCTGGAGACTGAGGTGCCCTGCTTGTATGTCTGACAGGATACCTGGCAATAAGGAGATTTCCACAGAGGGAATAGGAACTCGTTGGAGGTTTATCAAGGGGGGTTATTGAAAGGAGGTTGTACAAGAACCTTCTGGGGGACGTGACCCCAGGAAATAAATACATATTAACATACATTCATTCCAGGGGTGAAATGAGCCTGGGAAGAAAGAATAAAGAAGCTGACGGGTGGTTCCTGGGTCAGGGATGAAGCCCTGTTTCTAACACTCACTCGTGTGAAAGAAGAGTTTGCCTGACTTTCTGGCACTAGCTAACGGTTCAATAAGGAGTCATTAATGAACATTTTGTTTTTTCTCTCCACATCTCTCCTGCATACTGCACTGCTCCACATACCCACACTCCCGCCCAGCCCAATGACACTGATGTAAGTAGACAGGAGCTCAGGACAGAGAGATCTCCCAGAGTTCCCCGCTGCGTCCCTGCCTGTGTTGTATGATGCTTTGTTTGTCATGTGTATTTTATATGTCTTTGTATGATATATGCTGTCCCTTGCCTCTAGTAGCTGGCGACAGTCTAAGCCCACTTAGCTTGTGTTTTTCTTTGCAGTAACTAAGTGTCTTTGACAAAGCTTAAAGTAGATTGGGTTGAAGTGATTCAGAGACTCACCTAAGAAACCACAGAGCCGGATGTGGATGGGTCCCTTGGAAAGTAGTGATGCAGAAATGTTTAAAGCAGCAGTCCCAAAATAAATGGGGAGCACACATTCAAATATCCCCATCCCTGTGGTTTTCTCATGTAAATTTCCTGCTCTTTTTCGAGCAGAATGAACAAAGGTGATTCTAATCTCATTCCCACTGCTGCAAACCTGGAGTAATTCCAAAGGCTTTAAGAAAGTTCTTCCGGATTCACACCTATGCCAAGATGAGAATCTGTCCAAATGCTGCAATGTAAGCATGTATTGGGAATGAGTGTTGTGGCCTTTCAGGTTGAAAATAATTCTGGGTTTATTAGGGATTCTCACCTGAACTCTTGGGTTTGGTCAGATTCTGCTGCATCTCTCTTCTCTGGGCCAGTCCCCAGCCGGCCACTGACTGGATGATACAATCCTAATTGATACATTCAAACTTCACCTTGGAAGACTATCCACTTTTCCCTCTGTACGTTATTAGAAAACTCTTCCCTGCTGCCCTCATCAACAGGCACAACAGCATTATAAATAGATTTAAACTAGAGCTAGACGCAAACCAACACCCAGGACCTTTACTTTGCGGGAGGGCCTTGAAATCTGAACATGGATCTGGACTTGAATTTTGTAAGTGGCCCCTGACTTTATCTTAGGCTGAACTAAACCCCCAGTTCTGAACAGCCTTAACTTTGAGGTGTCTGAAATCTGGATCCAGATAGTTGCAGCTTGTACACAAACTCTCACACTCCTGAAATGTTATTACAGTCTAATGAAATTCCATTGCTGGGCGATGGCGGAGCTGGTAGTTCTGAGAGATCACTTCAACCCCTGAGCTAAAAGACACAACGAGCCAAGAGACACAATGGGCCCAAACTGTCCCTTGGGCTAACTCAGTTGACTTCACTTCGGTTTGTTAATCTTCATCCCTATGGGTAATACTCTTGGGTTTATTACGGCCATAGTTCTCAGCCGCACAAACCAGAGCAAATCCAGAGTGACGTCTAGGGCTGCCACTTTTTTGTATGTCACGTGGGGATGAAATAATCCCATCATGACAAGGCAACATTTGCACCATCACATCATAACAGTGGACCAGGTAATGTCATGGTCTATTAAACCATTATCAAGATGTGAAGAGTGGATGTAGTTGTGGCGTGAAGATGCAACGGCACAAAGCCATGGAGCCTGAAACAAACTGAAAATTCTTTGATCATCCTTTGAAATACGCTTACAGGACACAGCGTGGCTCTATGGAAATAGCACTCTGTGTTGCAGAACGTGAGATGAGAAACAACACGAACAGTTTTGCTGTGATTTGAGAGGCCGATTTACCTGCAGCTGTTCAGAGACAGCCAGGAAGGGCAGGCGGAGAGGGGCTTATTTTTTATAGAATTTATTGCAGTTTTAAAATAGTCAGCAGCTGATCCAGAGTAGGCAAGGCCTGTCATCTTTGTCATTATTCTTCCCCAATCTCAGGAAAGCCATAGAAGGAAGGGGACCCCCTGTAGAGAAATTGGCAACACTGCGTCAGCTTTCCCTCCCCTGCCCCCAAGGAAAAGAACATTACAAAATAACACAAAGAGACAGACACAAACACGGAATAGTTATGAAATGAATAAGCACTTGAAGGCTTTTGTTACTCACTGTTTAACTCCTCCTGTCCTAGCCAATTCAATGGTGTGACACACGTCAACTTTGGTATCCGTAGATACTTGAATGAAACAAATGGATGGTGCCTGAGGCTATCGGAGCACATTCACATTCTATTGTGTCATTAGTTGTCTGGAAAAAACACTGCCTGAGAATAATGCATCCCTAAAATGTAATGCCTTTATTTGGTCAAGATGTTATGAGATATGAAAATGCACCCTACATTTTCTTTAGTATTAATAACAAAAATTATGATACATTGGAGAGGGTTTGATTCTGCCACCCTTGCACTGAGGGCTTGCTATCCAGTCAGCGCGTGGCAAGCTGGGCTGTGAACATACAGTGCTTTAGCCTGCCACACGTTAACTGCCCAAGTGGACCCCTCTACAGCACACTAGAAGTTCCCTTAGGTCCTGCTCACAGTGGTTAAGGGAGGCAGAACCAGGCTTACATGTAATATTCAGTGGAGACAGTACTGTTTATTTTGAGGAATTAGACTATGGGTAGACGGCAAAACCATTACTGGCCTCCTTGGCAGGCATTAAGTGTGTGCTGCTTAGATAGTCTATTTCAAAATGGTAACTAACTCGTTGACCTGTACCCAGCTGTAAGATGTAGATCCTTTGTCTGATGTCCATCCCCTTGAGGCTAACGAGATAGACACAGCCATCATTTAATTTCTCCTGTTCCTTTCCAGTGCAGTGGCGTGGATGGTGTGTGTCCACTGAGCTGTCAGGATGATGTAAGTTTCATTGAGTGCGTTAAAGGGTCTCTGTGAGGATTATGGGGTGAGGAGGTCATTGGCAGAGGGCCTGCTCCTGGGAGCCTTTGGTTCCCACTGAAATCAATGGGAGTCAAGGGTGCTCAACACTTTACAAGAGGTGCTCAGCAGGACCACGACCAGAGCCAAACATTCAGCCCAGCATCAAGTCCTGCAGGGTGCTTGTCTGGGTCAGGTGAAATCACCATGGTACCGCATGTGGGGCTCAGAGTGCATCGATCTCCTCTCTGATTTGGCCAGTAGATTCTAGTGGCTGCTGCGGAGAATGCTTGTTAGAGAAGCCCCTCATGTTTTCCATTCTCCCTGTGTTCATGCCATCCTGGGTTTCCACTGGCTGCTATACCATTGGACCCCAGCTGTGTTCTGGAGAGAATGTCCTGTCCTGTGAGCAGTGGGGTCAGAGGAGAATCCTCTTCTCATGCTCAGAGAGGGTCTCTTCTGGATCCTGATCTCTTCCTCAGTCTGAGACAATAGGATAAACTGCAAAATATAGAAGATCAGGATTGCCCATGAAATGGTGGAGCTTGACCAGGGTCCTCTCACCCTTACCCCAGATTTTTTGCCTCTGGAGAATCTGGAATCTTTTTCTCTTGGGAAAAAAAAATCTAGATGGAGGCAGGATCATTTCTAGTGCTTACAACAGAAGAACTGGTTGTCAGGAATCCTAGGTTCTGTTCTTCATTCTTCCACTGACTCACTGTGTGACCGTAGGAGAATTTAGTCTTTGTGCTCCGTTTCCCTACCTGTGAAATGGAGATCGTAACAAGGGTTAACTCACTATTGTTTGTAAAGCACTTTAACATCTGCAGGTGGAAAGCACTGGATAAATGCAAAGTATTATTACTATTCTATTAAGAAGAGTGCTGTCTGAACTCCCTTCCTTTTCGGGCAGTGTGTAGTGTTTTCTGAAATACTGTTTATATTACAGTAATACCCCACACAGACATAGCAAATGACAGGCTCTTTGTGGCAGAGACTACACTTTAAATACTATAGGCAAAGCGGACACAGGGTGGGAAGGGAAATGGAGACAGAGAGGGGAAGTGATTTGCCCAGGGTCACACATCAGGCTAGTGGCAGAGCTGGGAATAGGACCCAAGTATCCTGAGCCCCAGGACAATGCCCTGTCCACTAGGCTATACCACCTCCCCTGTTATACTAGTAACGGTAAACAACCAACAACCATAACCAGAATGCCATCTGTAATTTCACTTCCTTTCCCTTTTATCTCTGCAGAATCTGAACTGCTTCCTCATTGATAATAATGGGTTTATATTCATTTCCAAGAGATCTACAGAGGTAAGAGGGCTCAGACCTGCTTATGCAATAGAGGGGAGAGTTCAGTTGCATCAGCCTCCAGTTATTCAATAAGCAGACCCAAGATCAGGGCCACACCACAGCCGAATAGGGCATTCAGCACAGTGTCCTCCCTACACCTGTTTTGAGCAAGGGAGTGAGGGTTTGGAGACACAGAACAGGCCCATTTTATCACTTGTCCTTCCAAGCAACAGATCAAACAACTGTTGGGGAGGGGTGCTTAGGGCCAATGGGAGGAGATGGAGACAAAGACTCAGCTGAGAGGCTTCACTGTGTTTCATCCAATCTGCTGAAACCCTCCCCCAGAAATTGGTAAGTGAGTGGGATCTGGAGGTTACAGCCTAGGTCTATGAGTCAGGAGACCTTAGTTCTGTTCCCAGGTGTGGGACTGATTTGGTATATGGCCTTGAGCAAGTCACTCTAGTGCCTCAGTTTCTGCATCTATAAAATGGGGATAGCAATACTTACCTTCCCCTCCCCTCAGGTGTATGGTGAGCCTTAATTAATGAATGCATTAATGCCTGTGAAGTGTATTGGGACCTTCAGATGGAAGGGTACTAGACAATGCAGAGTGTTGATATCATTCTGTCTCTGGGAGTTGGTTGAAGAAATGACTCTAGCTGAATCATTAACAGCAGCCACAGTATAATTAAGCTCAACATCCTTGGGGGAGAGAAGGTACCAAAGGCCTTGTGACACTGAACTTTAGAAAGGGAATTTTTAAAGATAATGAAGAAACTCATCAAAAAGGTTTTTATGTTAAAAGTAAAGAAATTAAAACCCTTACCCTGACTGTGGAGTCTACTGACATAATCTACGAGAGTCACAAAGGGCATTCATTCCCCTAAACTAAAATAGAAGCAGGAAGGCAAGAAAAGAAACAGGATGGTTAAGTGGCTGGGTTCTCAAGCCAAACAAGTGTCCTTCAGAAAATGGAAATCCAGTTCAAGTAAATCCAATAGAAAGGAGCATAAACTATGGCAGGTACAACGTAAGGTAGTGTGACATTTCCCAGAGTACAGTCTGGACTGTTGAACAGCTGTGTCCCCCGCATTCTCCAACCTGGGATGCCTCTTACACTGCTTTGCTGTAAGAGCATCCACTCCTGGCCTGCTCACCCACAGCCTCTAGCATGTAAAATCACTCCCAGCTACCAAGTATTGAGTGCTGCTCACTAGCCACTCATGAATTAACCTGCAGAGCAACACCAGCAAGTTCTCTAGTCCCAGACTTATCTCCCAGAGCTATGCATCTTATACCGTCCAGCACACTACTGAACAATGCAAGCTCATAGAAAGTCCATCATTTCATGAAAGGAAAATGATATGCACAGGCCTTGTTAGGCCAAATGGAGTTTCCCCACACACTTTAATCCAAACATACTGGTTAAGATAAAACAATAAGAAAAGTTTATTAACTACAGAAAGATGGATTTTAAAGGATTGCAAGTGATGATGCATAAAAGTCAGGATCGGTTACAAAAAGGAAAAAAAGAGTAAAACACAAGCTAAGGGTTAACTTAACAAACTAACAAAATTCAAAGCAAAGGTTTTCCTCACCCTACACTGCAGTAAATTTCACAGGCTGGGTCTCTTTTCAGTCTGGGACACTTCCCCTTAGTTCAGTGTCCTTCAGGTATTCATTGATGTTATGAGCAGAGAGAAGGAAGGAAGAGAGGTGAACTGGAGGCCACTGTCTCTCCTTTTTATATCACTGTCCCCTCTTTGAGCCAGCTGGGGTGTTGGAGACAAATAGTCTCTTGTGTATGTGAGTTCTGAACCGTCCCTGTGATGAAATGTAAATTTCTCATTCACACCTTCCTGTTGTTGGAGAATGGCTGCTTAAGCCATAATAGCTCTTTAACACCGGACTGGGTGTTGGTCTGTCCTTTATTCCTGAGAAACTGGTTTGGGCCTGCTTTTCTTAACTTGGAGCATGTTACAGCAATATTATACAGTAGAATCCTATAACTTTACATACAATGCCGATACATGTATTTTACTGGAACACTAATGTTCAGCACATTATGAGTTTTCAAATGATACTTTACAAGGCATACTTTGTACAAAAATTATCATAGTAAGGTAAAAATTGTGACCATAGTGGTATAGACTGTCACAGGTAGAAATTAATGAGAAATTTGAAGAGCAAAAAGCCAAAGACAGAAACAAATAAATTCTTTAAGTAAATCAGAAGGAAGAAACTTGTGAGAGAATTTGTACATCTGCTGGACTATTGGGGAATAAAGAGAACAAGTAAGGACAATTGTTGAGAAACTAAGATCCAAATTCTGATCCCCTTACTTATGATGAGTATCATCTTACTCCACTGAGCTCAGTGGGACTGTTTGTGATGTAATGTGCTACTCAGTGTGGGTAAGGTTGACAGAATCTGGCCCTAAATTATTTCTTTATGTCTATCTTCACTAGAGACGATGCTGGGGAGATACATATCCCAAACCTACTCTTTTCAGATAATGAAGATGGGGCACTCTCAGGGATTCTGATGTCAAAAAAGGAGATGCAGGAACAAACTCAAACTGAAGAGCAGTAAGTCAGCATGGCCAGATGGTGTAGAAAGGAGCTGGAGAATGAAATGTTTAACCTTCTAACAAAAATATGCAACTTCATTAAAATCCACCCTATGCCAGATTACCAGAAAGTTGCAGATATTGTACCTGTCTTTTAAAAAGGCAATGGGGTAATCCTGGGAATAACTGCAGCCTTACTTCAGTACCAGGTACACTGGTTGAAGTGATACTTAAAAACAGAATTTTAAAACACCCAAATGGATATGACAAACGGTACAGCTTCTGTAAAGGAAATTCTGTCTAAACTTCTAGAATTCTTTGCGAGTGTCCACAAAATAGTACATAATGGAGAACCAGTTATAATTTATTGGAACTTTCAAAAAGCTTTTGACAAAATCCCTCACAAGGGGCTGCTAAAGAAACTGTGTAGTTACGTGGTTAGAAATAAAGTACTGTCATAGATCAGAAAGTAGTTAGGAGACAGAAAACAAAGAATAGGAATAAATAGTCCATTTACAACATAGAAAAGGTTACCAATGGGGTGTCCCAAGGTTCCATAGTTAGACTAGTGTTGTTTAATATATTTATCAATAATCTGGGAAAGGGAAGGAGGGAAAGAGCAAGATGGTGAACGGTGCAGATAAAATTATTTAGGTAAGTCAAGATTAGGGAAGACTGTGGGGAACATCAAAATATCTTAATGAAGCTAGGCAAATGGGCAATACAGTGGCAGCTGAAATTCAGTATTGACAGATGTAAGGTAATGCACATAGGAAGGAATAATTTGAACTACACGTATACATTTCTGGGCTCTAATTTAACTCTCAGAAATGAGACCTGGGCAGCACTATGGATATCTCAATATAAACATCTGCTCAGTGTACAGTGATGTCAAAAAAGAAAACAATCTTACTGTGCATAAAGAATGAAATAGAAAATAATATTGCAAATACTGTAATGCCATTAGGTGAGTCACTGATATGCCTTCCCCTGAAATGGTGTGTTTAGTTCTGGCCACTCTCTGCTAGAAGATACAAAAGAAATAGAGGGGCTTCAGAAATTGTTGATAAAATGAGGCATGGGGAAAATTCCACATGAGGAAAGATTGAAAAGCTCAGGGTGGTTTAATTTAGAGAGAAGATGAATATTTACACCTATTTATTTTTCTTCATAATGCAAGAACTAATGGACAGTTAATAAAACAGAAAGTAAAATTTATAAAAGAAACCCTTTGTTTCATTACATTCCGATAACCCATGGAACTCACTGCCACAAGATTTCACCGAGTTAATAACTTAGTAGACTTCAAAACAGCATGGTCCTTTAAATGGTTAATGAGACCACCCACAACTCCATTAGACAGATCAAACAATATAGAAAGGATATAACCCTTATGCTTCAGGGTATAAATCAGCCACCAACTGAGAGGGGGATAGGAAGGAACTTGTCCTTCAGGCAGATTTTTCTGTAAGTCTCCACTCTGGGGTTTCTTGCACCTTCCTCTGAAGCATCTGGTAATGGCTACTGTCAGTCACAGGATATAGAAATAGATGGACCCCTGGTCTGCTCTTACAGGGAAATTCCTATGTTCCTGTTTGTAGGTCTGGGGTGTCTTTTTGACTAAGTTCGACTATTTCTTCACCTTGACCATGCTTAAAAAAAAAAAAAAAAAAAAAGTTACATCCCTGAAGCCATTTGCCCATGGACAAAGGCAACGGCAGACTGCTTAATGACATTATTGCTGTCAGTTCTGGGCACATGGCACCTGTATTCCTCTTGTGCTGCCTCTGCATTGCCCCTGGGTCTTATGGAAAGTGGGGTTTATGCAAAGCTGTTCTCTGGAAGATCTGACGAGTGAAAACCTGTCATTATCATGGATTTAGATAAATTATAAACATTATCCGCGTGCCTCTGAGATCAGGCATTCTGGCAGGCTCCAGTGCTATCAGCTACTCTAGCTATTAACTCCCCAGAGCTAGTGAAAATCATCATTGCCCTTCTCAGTCCACAGCTTGCCAATGACTTTTTGTTCATGTTTCATTTGTATTTAGATTAGCTCTTTATTTCACCTGTTACCATTGGTCTCTAAATTGTTGATTCCTACATGGAATTCCTACAGCTTTTTCCTCTGTGACAGACAAACAAATGGCAGCTACCCAGCCAGGAGAACACACAGGCAGTAGATTTACCAAGTCAGGAGCCTGAGGTCTGGGTAGGGCAGCCTTCCTGGTCTGTGTCTGCACATCTCACCACACTGCAGCCTTTCCCAGCCTGGGTCTCCACACAGTACAACTCACCACACTGCAGCCTTCCTGGATCTCCACATGTGGGACATCTTAACACAGAGAAGTGTTCCTGAATCTGGATTTCCTTGAGGGAACAAGTCAGCCAGCTTGCCACATTGTGTCCCTATCGAGTTAGCTATGTAGGTTATATGTGCCTAGTACTTGATGCTGATGCCAGTGTTTTTCAAGTATATGCTATTAAATACCGAGGCCAATGTCTGTGTATAACAGAGAGAAGGACAGAAGTTCTGCCTGCAGTGCTCATCATGCAAAACAAACCAGGAAGCTCATCAGATCGTAAATGAGTCTGTGCGGGAGAGTCCAGTGAGTCATGCAATACTGTGTGTCTCAAGAGGAAGTTCTCCCTGCACCTCATGGCAGCACAAACTGTTACTGCTCTAACATGAACAGTGGTGGGCCCTTGTTCCTATTTCTCCCTGCATTTGGCCAAAGAAAGGCAACCAAGGAACCAGCTTCTTGTTTAAAACAAATAGAACCTGCCAACAGTGTGACACGTCCCAGCATATATTTCAAGATAAAAATAGAGGAAAATGCCAAAGTGTGCGTGTTCTTACAGTGATGACATGAGCAACTGGGATTGAATTGCCTTAGCTACTCCAGGAGCTGTGAGATCTTCTCCCCCATGTCTCCTCACTCCATCCTGCTGCTGTCCTTTGCCTTGATCTGACACCGCCCCCTGTCCAGGGGAGATAGCCTAGCTTTGATCCATGTGCTGATAACAGGAATTCCGCCCACAGATCCCGTATAGAAGATAGTTTTAAGAACAGACAGTGGATCATGCAAGCCAGGCCTTCCTGTGCGTTGGGAACTGGAGGGGAGAGGGTGGTCCAGTAACCTCTTCCCAAAGGAAGCAAGAAGCTTAGTGAAAGCGGAGAGCTGCAGAAGGTTAGGAGTTGGGCTTTCATGAGTGTAAAGAACTGCTTTGATAAAGAGCCATTTGGGTTTACTAAAAATGGAGTTCTCATGTTGTTATCAAGCGCACAGTACATAAAAGTACCTAGCTTTGAAAATCTAGTACTGTAGGTCAAAAGGCCAGATCATTGCTGTACTTTCTGGGCCTTATTCTCATTTATACTAAGGATCCATTAAATGTTTACATTGCCACTGCAAATGAGAATCAGGCCCTCTGTGCTCAGGAGGAATTGCAGGAACTCAGTAAGACCTCCCAATATTCCTGAACTAGACAGGCCGCACTCAGTCCAACAATGGCCCTTTGACCTTGCCATGCCAGCTGCAGATTATGTTGTGTTAAATCCAACTGTTCTGGCTCTCTTTACTGCTACAGAATGGTATTAAATGAAGCAGCTGGACCAATAACCACCATAATCAGATTGAAAGACCCAGTGAGGTGAAAGAGCTACAGCTTGCTCAGACACCTTTGACTGTGTCTGAGATTATTAAAATCCAAATTGTAGGGGGGGGAAGAGGTGACTTTATGCATATGTATTTGTGGTGGGAATGTCTGGCTCTTTAAGAGTATTGGGAGGAGATTTTTAACCAAGTATTACTAATGTTGGGTGATTATTATCAAATGATTCTTTGGTAAATCCTCCTGGGGCTTCCTAATGGAAAGGGTCACACTCACAGTAATGAAGAATTAATCTCATTTGCTATTGGCTGCTAAACTAGTTTCTCATTAGAAAAGGGAATTTTTGCCCAAACTAGAATGGTTCCATAATATATGGGAGACAATTCTTACGGAAAAAATTAACCCATCAGATCTGTACATTGCAAAATGGACAGAAGACCAATAAATAACTATTTAGTTACCCTATCCCATCCTCAGAGAAAGCACACTTGCCTGAAAACAAACCATTGCTTTGACAAATGTTAAACATAACTATAGTGGACTTACTCTGGTTTGTTAGTAAGTAAAGGCAGAATTGTTGTTGAGTTCAAGAAAATCTCCAGAGGCAACATACATTGACTTCTGTAAAGGACTTTTCATCCTCTGATATTGTAATAGCCTGCCCAATAGATAATCCCGACTATATCTTTGCACAATATTTCTCAAACAAAAAGTGATACAGCCATTTTTGTACTTGTTAATATTGCATCTTTGGTACCTGTATGGCTGTGATTTGTAAAATTGCTTATGGTTCCTAAATAAACATGTAACTGCACATACACATTGTAGCTCTCTGTCCCCCTATAGCCGCTGAACTACACAGAGATTTAAGAGTCCACTACAGATTTTGAGCTAACATAGCTGAGTCTTTTAGCTCAGGCAGGAGAGGCACATGCTTTCAGAACCCGTGAGCACAAGTCACAAATATTCACAAGAGAATACAGGCCCCACTTCAAACTTCAGCCAGTCAAAAGCTGGAGCTAAGTGATACCTCTTTAAAGGTGCTTGTTAGTTATTAACAGTATTCATCAGGTAGTAGATCCTACAGCTTCTAGACAGAATGGATTGGTTTCACCAGTAGAAAGCTTAGGAACTTTATCACTAACATTTCTCTCTTCCCTCTCCCCTTTTATCACTTTGTCTGTGCAGACTGGAAAATTTTTTGGTGAAGTGGATGGCTCAGTAATGACCCAACTCCTAAACATGGGAATGTTCAGGCAGTAAGTGGAGATCTCCTGTGTACCTTTCTTCTCTTAGGAGGTGATAGAGGTGGGGATGAAATGTATTATCCCAGTGACAGTGGTATAGCTGGCTATAAGGACAATGAGGGAAACCATAAGGTGCGGGGCAGGAAGTTCAATTATTTATTTCCCTACTGTCTATTTTCCTACAGATGCTTTTTCACCTAGCATCTTCCCCCTTACCAGAATCCTCACACTTCTTGTTTTCTCCCTTCTCCTGCCAGGCTTCTCTTGCTTACTGGATCCAGCTACTGCAAAGCATTATGGGATCAACTAGATCCCAAACTGCCCGTCTTGCACTATGTAAACTGCACCTATGTCTTAGTCCCATATGTTAGAAGGTGCTATATATATGGAAAGCTTCTCTGCTTTTGGTTGAAAGCTTTTCAGTTTCTCATCAGACCTTGAAAGACTTTAAATGATTGGCTGGCTGCCAGAGACCTCCCCAATAGCTGCAATACAGTTGGTTGAAAATGTTTTCCCTTTGAATGTCCTTCACTGGTTTAGTTGCACAGTAATTCTTTAGTAAGTTCAAAAACAAATTAAACATTTAGATGGATTAAAAATGGCATCTGGGGTAACTCAGGTAGATAAATTATAATCCTCCTGTTCGAGGGCATACAATGGTCACCATCTAGGGTGACCAGATGTCCCGATTTTATAGGGACAGTCCCGATTTTTGGGTCTTTTTCTTATATAGGATCCTATTACCCCCCCCATCCCCGTCCCGATTTTTCACACTTGCTGTCTGGTCACCCTATCACCATCTGAATTCAGGAAGAAATTTCCTCCTATGGTATAGTATTGCACAGTGTAGCCTATGTTAAGTAAAAAATAGGTTTTGGCTTAAGTTAGCCTAAGTGTAGAAGAGTATGGAGAAATTTAAGTTGCTAGTGTAAGAAAAGTTAGAGAGAAATTGAAAACAGTAAAATAGAAAAATTGAAGTTGGCTACAACGTAACTTTGCTCATGTCCTTGCTATGTTTTGCTTATAACTAGTTTTAGCAGTGTTTTAATGTGTTTTTTAAAATGATAAATATTTTATTAAAATGTTATCTAGATTAATAGCATGAAAATACATTGTAATAGATGTAAAAAACCAATAAAAAGGTGGCAAAAAAGTGAATATAGTAATAAGTGGGTTTAATGTTAATTATTCTTATAATAGTTATAAAAAAGTCATTTTGTTAAAATTGAGGAGAGTTCCAATCAATATCAAAAAAGTACCGTTAGGTTCCAACCTTATAAAACTTTACTTTGCTCTGTTGTCAGTGGACTAATCACCCTTCGACATACTATTTCACAGTCAAGTGTAAGTAGAACTGTAGTATTGTGTAAGTAGTAATTGCATGCCTGTTTGCTTAACTAATCATTTTTCTTTTGAATCAAGTTTAGTTTCATCATTCACCGTGTCACCTAGTGGTCCTTTGCTAAATAGATTGTCTGTAACCGACTGAGGGCTCTAATCTGAAAACTAAGTTGTGTTTTGTTGCACCCTTTTCTTTAACAAGTTCATATTAATTGGGATCATTTCAACATAAAAGTTATAGCAGCTACAACACCTCTCTTGGCAGCATCCAGCATTAGCCGCAGACAGGACAGTGGACTAGATAGACCATCACTCTAATCAAGCATGGCAATTCTTATGTACAAAAATATATCCAGGATATAGCCTGAGTAGGAAAAAAATAGCTCACACTTGAGTGACCATCTCATTGATGGTCGCACTTCTTGCTTTTGACTGTTTGCTTGTTTTGCTTTGATTTTATAGGGTGACGATGTACGACTATCAGGCCATGTGTAAAATGCCCTACCATCATCACAGTGGTGCCCGGCCTCTGCTCAGTGTACGTATCTCCCTACAGTCAGCCCATTGCATGAATGCTCATCAGTAGTTTGGTCCAGAACCTCTCTAGTGCCTTGGAACACATTCCTGTTAAGAGATAAGGAACTGTTTGTTCTCAAGTGATGGGAAATTCAAACTTGACATAGATCAGTGCAAATCCATTTCCTTCAGCCATTTACATGCGGTCCCATCATGCCTATCAGGCATACAGGGAACCACAGAAATCTATGCAATGAACTGTCACCAGTACAGTGCCAGGCTTTTCTTAGGTTGCAGTCTGTAGATGAAAGTGGAGGAATTGACTGGGCATTGCAATGTCAGCATCAGGAGAAAGTCCTCTAGGAAGAGGCATTCAGACTATCATGGAAGAGATGAAGACATGGAATAGAGGGGACCAAGACTAAACTTTCTGAGAATAGCACATAGGCCAGGAACTACCTAAAAAGATAGGTAGATTGGGCAATAGGCAATCCATTTTAAAGAAAGGCTGGATGGATTTGGGGTTAAGATGCTGTGTTATTAAAAGCAGACAACACTAACTGTAGTGCAAGGCTGCTAATGCCGCAGCTTGTACCAAAAGTACCACTTACCAGCAGATAACAGCATTCTAAACTGGCATTGTCCCATTTAGTAGGTTTATTTCCTCCCTGCTCTGTGCTCTCAGAGGTCATCCATACCAGAGGAAAATCATCAAGTAATTACATCTTCAAAGTCCCATGCACATTTGGGATAAACTCTCTGACCCAATGTGAGTGGAGGTGTGGAGATATTATTGGTGGCAAGGAGACTACACTGGCTTTTGATGCATTTTGCAAATTTCCCATTGATTCCAAGAGCTTAAATTCTAGCCCCTCTCCAAGAATTTGCTTGATAGAGAGAACCTAGATGAAAAACTGAGTCCTGCAGGATGACTGTCTTTTCTGTGAGCAGAACTTTATGGTATTTCTTTTTTCTTTTTCTCCAGCCCATTTATACCTTTCTTGCTGCAGTGAAGTGGCTGATAAGTGATTTCCTCGTGTGAGTACAACATTTTGGGAGGATCACACCAACAGGGGAGAGATCTAAGACAAATACAAGCACAGGCTTATTGTTAAGACATGACTACAGTAGAACCTCAGAGTTACAAACATCTCGGGAATGGAGGTTGTTTGTAACTCTGAACAAAACATTACGGTTGTTCTTTTAAAAGTTTACAACTGAACATTGACTTAATAGAGCTTTGAAACTTTACTATCCAGAAGAAAAATGCTGCTTTCCCTTTATTTTTGTAGTTGTTTACATTTAACACAGAACTGTATCGCGTTTGCTTTTTTGGGGGGGGGTCTCCGTTGCTGCCTGATTGCATATTTCTGGTCCCAAATGAGGTGGGTGGTTGACTGGTCAGTTCATAACTCTGGTGTTCATAACTTTGAGGTTCTACTGCATAGGCATTTCTTTAGCATTCATCAGCATAGTACCTGAGCACCTCACCACAGCCCTGTGAAATACAGAAGTACTAATATTCCCATTTTGCAGATTGGGAAACAGAGGCACAGAGTGGTCATGTGATTTGCCCAAGGTCAAAGTGCAAAGTCTGTGACAGAACCAGAAATTTCACCTAGATCTCCCAACAACCAGTGCAGTACCTTTAACCACTAGACCATCCTTCCTTTTCAGATTTGACTAGGATCAGTTGAGAGCAATTGTTCAGTTGAAAAGAGATAAAGAAAGAAGAAATTAGTCTGTTCAAATAAGAATCCTAGTGCCATGCTGGAGACTACACCCTGTGTTTCCTGCACATGGTGCAGTTTAGGAGGATGGGGAGGCAGGGGAGAGAAAGAGATTTAAACAGGAGCACTGGAGTCAGCTTCCCCTCAGATTGAGAGGAAGTTCAGATCTACATCTGGGTCCAAATGTTGCAGCTTCGACGAATCTTTACATTGGGCCCAAACTGAAGCACTGAATCTAAACATCCTTGAAATCTGGGAAAGATCCAGAGTTCAAGGCTTGAGCCCATCTGTAGTACAGATGAGTTCACCAGGCACACACTGCAGCTGTCGCTGTGTTTGCCTAGTACCTGCTTCTGTCGCACTGATCAATACTTACTCCACAGCTGTTCTCAAGATGCTCGAGTCATTTCTCAGCCTCAAAGGCCACAAAGCTAATGAATGCACTGGGTAGGGGGGTAGCTTACACTGTCCTTTGGGAATAAGCCATTCCAGCATGAACAAAGCAAATCAGAGAGCCAAAGGGATGTGCTGAAAGGGTGAAAAAGGTCTCAGGCTTCTGCTGCAAGAAAATTCACATTGCACATTTTAGGACTTGGGCTCTTTAGGCCATGGCAGTCCACTGGGCCATCTCTGACATCTGTATCCTTCTGGACTACTGTAAAATGTCCTCTCTCCTTGCTCTTTTGTCAGATTTCTTTTGGAGTTCAATATTTGTGGCTTCTGGCACTCAGACAACTTGGCAGATGGTAAGTATGCAGGAATACAGCTTCCCCATAGCACACAAATGTTACAGCACCACCGGAAGAAGGAGTTACACAGAGAATTTTTGCACAGTGCCAAGGCAACACTCGCACATTGGCACCAGGAATTTAGTCTCCGGGTCCTATTACCACCATGTTCAAGACCCGCTGAAGCTCCAAAACTGAAAAGCACTCAGAATGAAGTTCTTGTCTCCGTGTCCCAGTGCCTGGAGCTACAGTGACTTTACAGCAGCTTAATATCATGGGAAGTGGTAGAATGGTTTCTTCTCTCCTGGTATCCTGACAAGTTTTCCCCTCATTGGACCAATGAATATATAAGTCAGCTGTGGTGCATATTCAGTTAAAAGACTCCCTCAGGTTCTATAGCCAACATATAATTCTCTGTTAAATGATACAGGATGGTTTTAAAAACCTATAATTTGTCATTTCCTACTACATTCTATAGGGTATCTATCAGTCAAGACAATGAAAACAGAACATTGCACAATAGTTGAGCACAATGCCTCATTAGGCGCTGGAAGGATCTGTATGAATTAGGCTGTATTGTAATATGAAATCCTCACTAGTTATTCATAGGTAAATCCTGCTTCTGTTGAAGACAACAGCAAAATCCTCATTGACTTTGGTATTTGGCCTTCAGTTGCTCTGCATTTCCCAGTATTCTGAAGAGCTCGATCTTATGCTAAGAAGGTGAAATTCATCCTGTTCAGAGTCAGCACGAGACACAAGCACCATTTAAGTCCCACTTAAGTCCTCAAAATAAGGATTAACTGGGACTTCTGAAATGATGGGACTTGTGTAGGCTTTCTGAACAAGCGTGAACTTCATGCAAAATACATAAATGCTATGGCCCTCCTGAAGAGTGGCATATTTCCTTCAGGATCACATAGGTTCACAGAAGTGGGGGGCAGGAAGGAGAGAGAAACAGGTTAGATTACCAAATCCATTCCCGCTGTCTGTGCAAGAGAGAGTGCCCTTATTAGAAGATACATCAAGTGAGTGAAAGGTTTGGTTCTATGTGTCCATAACTATGTGTCACTTTAAATGGATGTGTTTTGTTTTAATTATACTCTCTTGTTGGGGGGGGGGTCTGATTTCTGTACTATTCATCATCACTTCCTTCTCTGCTTTCTTTCATTTTCCCCTCGCTCCATCCATGACCTCCCCATGTGACTTCATACATTCACTGTGCTGCCATCTTGTGTGACTGTCATGTGAACCCATCTTCATTATGTGACTCGGATAGCCAAGTCCGTCTTCCATCATTGTAAGTAGACTGAACAATTTGAGTTTCCTTGGAATGGAAAGTGGAGGTTCACAAAGCATTTAGTCAGAAGCCTTAAAATGGGAAGGGGCAAGCAAACCGGTCTTTTGGTTTTTTCCTGCAACAGTCCTGAATTTGCAGTGAGGTTTCAGAGTAATGCAGGTGGTGCAATTCTTTGCACTGCCAATGGTGGTGATAGAGCTGCTGTTAATTGTTGTTTATTGAGCTGCCAATATGGGCCAGGTCTCTGAGAAGTCAATACAAGGAGGAAAATACTAATCTCTTTAGTGATTGGCTGACCAGACAAAGCCTAGCCACTTATTACTACAATACAGATGGATCCTTGGCCACTTATAACATCAGCAAGTATGAAGGGGTATTTGACTTACTAGGCCTTGTAGGGGACTTGGAGACCCAGCTGTCACTGTGTCTTTTTCCAGGAGCTATGCAGGAAATGAACAAATGATAACCCACTCCTTCATATGAAATAAACCACACTGTTTTATGCACTTCAAATATTAACAGGCAATGTCGGGTTTCCTTCCACAATATCTTCGCTTAACTCCTCCTCACCAATAGAGCTGCAGTAATGCCAAAATAGTTAAATCAATATACACCCCCCCAACTGGGGACTCAGTTGCATCAGTCTAAAAGTACCTTATACTGGTATAGCTTATTCTTATTCGCTATGGGAATAGCTATACTGATATAAGGTACTGCTATAAGTGCATCCACACTAGGGGAGTTTTACCACTTTAACTATATGAGTACAGTTAGAAACAGTGCGTGATAAGGCCTAGTATTACTTTATCAATGTAACCAGAGAGTAATCTCTCAAACAATTCTCCTTCTACACTGGTTTTCCTGCACCACCTGGTGGCTTTAAGTATCATTGCACTTCATTTTTGTCAGCAACTTTGCCTTTTTTATTTTATTTTTTGCATCGTCCACATTTTTCTTTCAATCCATTTCTCTGGGCATATCTACACTTACTGGTAAATTGGCACTGCTGCAATCAATGCGTGTCGATTTAGCAGTTCTGGTGAAGACACGTTAAATTGATGGGAGAGTCCTCTCCTATCGATCTGTGTACTCCACCTCGGTGAGAAGTGTAAGGGAAGTCAATGGGAGACACTCTCCCGTCGACTCAGCGCAGTACAGCCACCGTGGTAAGTGGATCTAACTATGTCGACTTCAGTTACATTATTCACATAACTGAAGTTACGTAAGTTAGATCGATTTACCATGGTAGTGTAGACCAGCCCTCTGTCTCTCCGTTCCCCAATCCTCGTTTCTGACTTCATCTCTTTTTGCCATCGCAGCTCACAAGCATAAGAAACATGATATGCTGCAGCCATGTGACACAGAATACCCTGTCTTTGTGTACGAGACCACCATCAAAGAGACCAACGGGCTGATCGAGTGCGGAGACTGCCAAAAGTAAGAAATAAAACTCCTTTATTTCAGGATTTTACCCATAGGCCTGCACTCCTTCCTCTGGCTCATCCCAGCTCATTGATGCCACCTGAAACTCACTGAAAGAGAATGACAATATTTGAGAACAATCCCCTGATACTCTGTGCCTGTTTGTAGCATTTCTAAAGCACCTCACATGATCAGTGGAACTCCCTGGCCACATTGCATGTCAGCAGAGGTAGACAGAGAGGTCTGTCAGAAACCCTGGTTTTAAAATAACACAAAACCAAAATCTCCTATTAATACCAAGAGCTGGTTGGGAAGTGGGCAAAAATGCACACACACACAAAATCAGTCATTTTCATTCCACAGATTAAAGAGAGGAACAATGTTTTGCTTATTCAAAATTTTTACAAACATTTTCTGTTTAGAAAGCATTCGTTTTCAATAGTTTTCAGTTTTCCTTTTTCTCCCTATTTTCATTTGTTTCCCTCCTCCCTTCCATTTTTTCCAAGGAAAAAAGGGGGCAGGGAAAAGAAGAAATAAAGGAAAAAATATAAACCAAAAAAGGCAAAAAGTGGGCAAATTTCTTGCTTTCCAATTTCTTAAAAAAATAGAAAATTAAAAAAAATTGTGAAAGTTTCTGATTTTGAATAAAGGCCATTTTTCAACTAAAATGTGACCAGCTCTTAATAACCCTCAAATTATTAAAGCTGAAAATGATTAAAATTAGATTTTTTTTTACCCTTTATGCTAGTGAGTTTCACATTTTCATTTATAGTCGGGTTGCCATGCACTAGCCTAATGCTGAAGTCTTTGCCACCCACACACTGCAGAGAGATATTTAAATCCATTTTTAACACTTCTATTGATTTTAGGCTTTGCAAAATCTAATTTTTCACAGAACCCAAGTGTGGACTCTAAACAAATATAACAGATGTCCTGGGTAACTATAGATCAGTTAGCCTGATATCAGTCCCAGGCAAAACAATGGAAAAACTGACATGGGATTCAATTGATAAAGAATTAAACAACAGGTATATAATTAATGCTAGTTAACATGGTTGAAACCCAATTTCATTCTGTGAGGAGACTACAAGTTTGATAACGGTCACTGTGTAGATGTAATAGACTTTTGCAAGACAGTGGACTTAGTACCACATGACATTTTGATTTAATAATTAGCACTATACAGTATCGCTAGAACACATATTAAATGGATTAAGAACTGGCTAACTGACAGATCTCAAAAAGTAATTGTCAATAGGGAATCTTCAAAGAAAGGGGGAGGGTGGTGTTTCTTGTGAGGTTCTACAGGGATCAATGCTAGACCCAATGCTATTCACCATTTTTATCAGTGATCTGGAAATAAATATAAAAACACTGCTGATAAAACTTGCTGGCAACACAGATTGGCAAATAATGACAAAACAGTGCAGTCATGCAGAGCCACCTACACCACTTGGTAACCTGGGCCCATTCAAACAAAAGGCAAATGCAAAGTTGTATATCTAGGGCCAAGGCATGCAGGCCATGACGACAGACTGGACTATATGCTAGAAAGCAGAGACTGAAAAAGTTTAGGGGATCACAGTGGACAAGCAACTCAAGGGGAGCTCCCAATGCAATCCTGTGGGGAAAAGGGCTAATGTGATCTTTGGATATACAAACAGGGAAGTAGTGAGTAGGAGTAGAGGTGATTTTTACCTCTGTATGCTGCATTGGTCAGACGGATACTAAAATACTGTGTACAGGTCTGGTGTCCTTTGAAAAGAAGGTTGCATAGTTTGAGAAGATGCAGAAACGAGCCACCAAAATTATTCAAGGGCTGGAGAAAATGCCTTACAGTGAGTGCTGTAAGAGCTCCATCTGTTTAGAGTCTCAAAAAGAAGAGTGAGAGGTGATTTGATTACTGAGTACAAGAACCTTTATGGGGAGAAAATACTGGGTACTAATTACAGGGTTCTTTAGTGGAGAAGGGCATAATAAGATTATGAACCAATGAATGGAAGATGAGGCCAGACAAATTCAGATTAGAAATAAGACACGTATTTTTGACAGTCAGGCCGATTAGCTCTTGGAACAAACCACCAAGAGAAGTGAATGGATTTTCCAGCTCTTGTTGTCCTCATAGCAAGACTGGTTGCCTTTCTGAAAGATGTGCTTTAGCCAAACACACCACCAGTTATTGGGCTCAATACAGGGGTTTCTGGGTGAAGTTTAAAGCGCTGTGATATATAGGAGGGGCAGGTTAGATGATCTTATAGTCTCTTGCAGTCTATGAACCTCTGAATTGTGCAGATTGGGAAATACATATGGGACCAGAGTGGAGCTATGTTTATTAGAATAAACATTTAGAGCTAAATTGTGAGTTTGCCGATAGGAATTGAGAATAGGTCACAATTTCCTCCCCCACCTTCTGCTTCCTCCTACCAGTAACAAATCAAGCTACCATCCCCAGCACAGCTCTATGGCGGGTCGGGGACACAAGTGTGGAGTGAGAGCTTTCTGGACCCAAGGGCCAGGTAGCCTGCACAGGAGCATAAAGCAGAGTGGGGCGCTGCATTCTGATTCTCCCTTAGGCCTGGTCTACACTGGGGGTGGGGGGGGTCAATCTAAAAGACGCAGCTTCAGCTACAAGAATGGCATAGCTGAAGTCGACATATCTTACATGGAATTAAAATTAATTACTTCGCATCCTCGCGGCACGGGATTGACGGCTGCGGCTCCCCTTACACCCGCCCATGTGTACACTGACAGCCACCCATACGTATATTAGAAGCTGCCCACAGAAACTGCAAGGTGGGTGAGGTAATATCTTTTATTGGCCCAGCTTCTGTTGCTGAGAGAGAAGCTTTTGAGCCACGCAGAGCTCTTCTTCAGGTCTGGGAAACTTACTCAGAGCATCACAGCACAATGCAAGGTGGAACAGATTGTTTAGCTTAAGTAGTTAGCACATATTATAAGGGACCATTCAAGGTAGAGTGGCCCAGTCATAAGACAGAAAGAGGGGGTTAGACAATTACAGATGGTTGTAATAAGCCATAAATCCAGTGTCTCTGATCACTGATTTTTAATGTCTAACAGAGTTATGAATTTAAGCTCCTAGGCTTGGCTTTTGAAAGTGTTGTGCAGGTTTCCTTTGAGGATAGGGATTTAGCGTGATCACTCTGTGAAAAGTGTTTACCCACAGGTGATAGGGTGTTTTTGTCTTGTATCATTTTCTTGAATGAATTCAGTCAAGAGTGTAGTGATTGTCTGGTTTCACCCACATGTTGTGATAGGCATGTGTAGGATCTATGGATCTTGAAAGGTGTGTTGTGTGGGGTGTTGATCTTTGTAGCAGTGGAGATAGATCTGCAGGTTTTGCATGTTGTTCTGGCAGGATCTGGTGCCACTTTGAGTTGGTGTTTCCGGGTCTATGGGGAGCTTGCGTATGAGGATGAAAAAAAAATGCAGACATTCTTATTTTGCCATCATCGCTACACAATGCTGCACAGCATCTTCTTCCATTCAACGTTTACAGGTTACAGAATACCTGCTCCCCTCAAACTCCCAGCAGAGGGCAGCAGAGCACTGCAGTTCACACTTGTTTCAACTGACTTTTTAGAGAGACTGCCTTTGGGGGTCATCACCAGATCTGAGAGAAGAATGGGGAGGGGTTTGGTTTGGGGACTGAACTGAAAAATCTGTCTGGATTCAAACCAAAACCATTAAAAACAAGTTTTTGTCAAACTTGAAACAAAAATTAAAAATTTGTTTCAAATCAAACAAAATATTTTTGGTCAATTTGAAATGAAGTTTTTCAGTTTTTCTATTTGATGTGGCCCATTTTGGGTGTTTATTACATCTCCCCATGTTTGGGGGGTGGATTTTAAATAAAGATATTAGAAAATCTGAATCTGAAATTTTATGAAACAAAAAGGCAAAAGAAAACATTTCCAAATGTTCAAAACAAAAATTTGAAATAAAACACATTTAATATTGGGGGGGCGGGAATTCAGTTTCTCAGCCAAAGCTATATGTCAAATTTGACCCAAATTCATAAATAGATTCAGAGCACCAAAAATGCATTTTTCAATGGCACAAAACTCAGCAAATGCAAAGAGACAGCAAGCATCACGCAACCACGTTACATGAATGTGCTGTTTTGTATTACTCTGTCTCTATTTTTCTCAACCAAGTTTCTCCAACCTAAGCAAATTCTTACCTTTATAGGACAATATATAACACACACAAACGTCGTGTGTGTATTTGCCTAGTTTGGATTTTTAAAAGTCAAATGAGTTTGGCATTATCTGAAGATAAAAAGGTACCTTAATAATGTCATCAACTGAACATCACCTCTCCTTCCCCTGCATTCTCTCTGTTCTTCTCCCTTCCCTATCCTTTCCCTCCTGCCATCTCTCTTTCCCATTCTCTCTTCTCCTTATATTCCTTGCCCATGGCCATTATCATCAGGTGCTGCAATTTCCCGATCTGCTATTCTAACCATGTGCTTTGGGGTGGGTGGGGGGATATGCTTTCTTTCTCTCTCTCCCTCCTACAGGATGTTTGTAGCGCAGCAGATTGTCAACAGTAACCTCCTGCTCCTGGTTACAGATGCTACCTGTGACTGCAGCATCTTCCCACCTGTACTCCTGGAAGCAAAAGAAGTCAAATATATCCTTCTTCTATCACAGCATGTGTTAGACTCTGCAGCCCTTTCTGCTGTTCTCCCACTGCAACAATTAGTCTGGGGGCGGAGGATCTGTTCCTGTAGCAATTAGGCTGGGGGAGGATTGAGGAGGAAAGAGCAGGGAGGTATAGCTCCACTTGTGATGCAGCAGGATGCAAGTGTGGATACAATAGGCAGGCATGGTGGAGGGAGCAGAGAGATAGAGCAGGCAGGTTAGAGGTGTGGTTGGAAATGAAAATCTTCCCTTTTAGGCACCCAAGAACTCTAACCCCATTTAGAGCCTGGTGTTGAAAAGTGGCCTCCATTGGGATGAGCAGAGCGCTGTGCCAGCCATTCACTGCAATGCAGGGGCTCCTGCGTTGATATCTATGCTCACTCCCTGCCCCATATACCTGCGATGGAAGGGAGCAGCAGCCCAGTGGGGACTCCAGCACTGTGGAGTAGCCCAAGCAGGCGTGTACATGGATCCTCCCACCCCCTCACTCCCCAGCACAGGTATACATGAGGACTCATGACTGAGCTGTAACTTGTTAAAAATACAATAGTCCTTCCTGTTCTGTTACTGCCCCTTATAAATAACCAGTTACGTACCCTGCAAGTGGAAGCTGGACCCGACTCTCCCCTTGTGAACTGGCCTCAATTGACCATTACCTATTTGTATAAGCTACAGAGGGAAGGCATTTTGCAGACTGCGCTGGAATTCTAGGGAATGCACTCACTGTTGCACCAGCCCTTCGAGGGTCAGCAGCTTATTTAAATACACTAGAAAACCTAATCTGGGAACTTCTGAAACAACACAGGGAGAACAGCTGTAATGCTTTGTTTTCATAGAGCACTAGCAGATAATCTCAAAATGGCTCACAAACACTAAGAAACCCAGCACCTCTGAGAGGCAGGGAAGTATTGTTATCCGCACTTTACAGCTGGGGAAGCTGAGGGACAAAAACACTTGCCCACGCTCACACAGGAAGCCTGTGGTTGAGGCAGGAGTCGAAACTTTATCACCTTGCGCCGAAGGCAATGCCTTAACCACAAAATTATCCTGCCGCCCTCTGCTACAGAATATACAAAAATTCTGAACAAGAATCACTGGGAACCTAAGTGAATGGAAACATGACTTCCCAATTGCCAGCCCCTGAGAGTGCTGGAGGAGGGCATAGAAGCTACATGTCAGACACTTCCATACAGACCAGTTAACTCCGTGCCTGGTATCACACAGTAGCAGGGTCAAATACAGTTAATAGGAAAAGTAATGACTAGTTGGCATGATTTGTGATGTTAAAGCATAGCCATGGTAGAGGTGGGGAAGAACCATGGGGTTGGGATAATAGGGGGAGGAAAGAGACAGACATGATGGTGATGGTAGAACAGACGTCTGAGAACAGCGGCCCAGTTATTGGTAAGTCACCTACAGCAGTTGTTTCTTTAATTCAGTCCTGCAGGATCATGCCCTTTCCTCATTAACTATGGTCACATTAAGCTTTCTGTCTCTATTATCCCGTCACCATGAAAGAAAGCAGCTAAGCATTTCCACCTTCTCCCCAGCCTCTGTTCTGTGTGCTCCCTCCCTGGCACAGAGCCAACCTGGGATTTCTTTTTATAATCTTTTGCTTCCATACCGCAGCTTATTTCTTTTTACAGCCTTGGAGACTAGTCCTCCCACGTTGTGAGTTTGCCTCTGTCCCCTCTTATCCTACTTCCATCTGAATTCCTAGGGCCCTTGGACACAGCTTTAAGATTCAGTCATAGCCTCGCTAGGCTGCGTGAGGGACCTCACAGACTTTTGTCTGTGCTGCTTTTGTCCCTTTCTAAATGCTACTGTTGATCTTAATGGCAATACACATAATGCTTCGGTGAAGTGCGACAGGATGCGCTCCCAGAAACTGAGACGGCGGCCAGATACCTGCCACGCATTCCATCCAGAGGTACAGTAGGGACCATGGGGCTTTGCAGCTGGGGCTGTGTGTGTTCGGTCTCATTCACACCACTACACCTACTGCATAGGCTCAGAAATGCCCAAGAGCTTATTATTCTATAGTGGTTTTCCACTTAATTAGGGTGATCACCTTTTCAAAAACACAAAACCGCCCCCTCTGCAGTTCCCAGCCAATGGGAGCTGCGGAGGCAGCACTCAGGGCGGGGAAAGCACGTGGAGCCTCCCTGGCTGCCCCATGCCTAGGAGCCAAAGGGACATGCTGGCTGCTTCTGGGGAGCTGCATGAAGCCAGGTAGGGAGCCTGCCAACCCTGCGCCAACCGGACTTTTAGCAGCCCAGTCAGCGGTGCTTACTGGAGCCGCCAGCGTCCCCTTTCGACTGGGTGTTCCAATCAAAAAATGGACACCTGGCAACCCTACTAGCAGAAGCCTTTGTTTTTAGACCCAAGATCCTAGTCCCCTACCCTACACCTGTGTGTGTTTTAGCAAATGGCAAATCCTGTACATATGTAGCCAGCCATGGACCCAATAGATTTTGCTGCCTCAGCCTACTGCACCTAAAGGCAGGAAGTGCAGATCCTTGCACTAGTAAACGGCTGTGAATGAATCCCTCAAAGCCTATAAACTGGTGCATGGAGCGTGTTGCTTGCAAAGGGCTGCAGAGGGGCTGCACAGGAGGTAAATCCATGCAGTCTTTGGAGCCCTGAATCCCAGCACCAATGCCATGGGGTGTGGATCCTACAGCACTCAGAGGCTGGGGGAGCAATTTCTGGTACTAGTGCATGGGTCTTTGAGAGCTCTAAGACAGAGGTTTTAGGACGGTTGGTTTTCCAGCTGTCTACATGAATGGGTGACATGCTCTTGGAGGGTCCCCCAGCGTGAAGGCATGAGGCCCTTACTCTTGACCTGTCCCTTCCTCTCTGCTCAGTGTCATATTGTCTCACAGTATTCACTGCCTCTCATTCCGCTGGCTGCAGCCTCCACCCATTATGTTCCATGAGCCCCTGAGCATCCTATCAGGGGGATGAATCATTTTACTTGCCCTCTTGTGACCCTAGAAATAGATTTGCTGATCTTGTGCCTCCTTCTCATTTGTTCTCAGGAGAATGCTCAGGACTGCGGTGGAGCTGCTGAGATCTCAGCCTCGCTGACATTACTCCTTCTAGCGCTGGTGACCTTTGCTCTCCTCCTGCGGTGACAGAGTCTACCACATCCTTACAGTTTGCAGAAATGGTGGATAATACAAGGGAGTCCACTACTTCCCAGGGACATTCTTAGAGCCAGAGAGTTGGAGCTGTAGGAGCCCACGATGTAGGCATTTTGACTCCCTGTGGACTTGTGGGGACAAGGCATTAGAGACCCCTCACATATTGGCCTGTCTCTCGGACAAAAGGCTTATAGTTCAGTTTTGTGTTTACAATGGAAGCTATTTCTTCCGGAAGAACTTGCAGCTTGAGTCCCGGCCACCACGGGTGTGGATCAAATGGGATTAACTGTCTGCAATAAATACTGGATCGGATATTCCCAGCTCTGGGGACCTTACCTGACAGATCAGCGGAGCTCATGAGGGATGTGAAGGCACCAGGAATATCCGATACCATCTTCCTGTGACTGGTTCTGTCCCCATCCAGCCTGGCACCTCACTTACACTTGCCTCTGCTAGTGATGGAGTCCATGCAGATGCAGTAGGGATTTCACTAGCGCTACCCACTACATAGCAGAGCTCTCCATAATGTAATCTGCCTTGCTGCGCCACACCAGGCTGATTTACTGCGTAGGACAGTTTGAACTGGGCACACATTGCCCTTCAGGAACAGCTGGAGTTTAGATATGAAATTTTATTTACTGAACATGTTGCTCACTGGGATCAAGGATTTTGAGCACCTTGGATTCCTGGTGGTTATGGGGCAAAGGGGGAAGCCAGTGAAGAACAGAGTTAGGCATAAACTGCAGGGCAGCAGTAAAGGAAAAAATACCTCAGTGAGGCTCTGCACAAGGAGGTGGTTCCCCAACACAGGGCAGTTCCTAGAGACCAGATTCCCCACATCAGTGTTATACAATTTGTAACCGGGATTGCACTAACTTAAAAGGAGATCCGAGCAGAGGAAATAGCACAGCTTGGCTAGTTATTCTTATTTCAGCAGAAACTGCCATAGAGCTTCGGTCCCCAGAACTGACTTCTCTTAAAAAGTGATTGAGCATCCTGGAAATTCTAACAAGCCTGCATACAAAAGGGAAAGTCACCGGTCTATTAAAAACAAACCAAATGAAACAGCCCCTCCCAACGCAGGGCCTACTTACAAAGAGAAGGAAAAAATAAGAAGTGGAGTTTGTGCTGCCATCTGCTTTCTCTGCAGAAGCAGCTAAGAACCAAGCACTAACTTCAGAGCTATGCTGTGCTAATCAATTGCTGAAGCCTCAGGCTGGGCTGGAGACAGTAGCAGTCCCCCCTCCCCCCCCCCCCCCCCCCCCCGCTAATGATTCGGGTTGTTTCCAGCTGCCAGGCACATGTTTTCAGGCATTACAAACAATGACCAGGGAAGAGGGAACAAGATTTTTTTTTTTTTCTTTTAAATAAAGTGCTTGCCATTGTCTCTTTAAAAACCAAATATATGGCATATTTTAAACAGATATTTAAGGTGTATTGTTATACTTGGGACTGATCTCAGCCTTGTAACTCCAAGCAACCCCAATCCACTGGCGATGATTACAGCCATAGCAGAGTCTATGGCCTGAGGGCAACTGAGTCATGCAACCCCTACAGTGCATTGGCAGCTTGCCAGGAGCTCAAGGGTTGGGCCTGATTTGCCTAAAATGGAGCAGATGGCAGCTGCCTTAATTAGTAATACAGACATGGAGACTACATCTCCCAGCATGCAGTACTCTCAATTGGGCCAAGGGGCCAGGCTCTGTTGGGGCCCCTGAGTGCTGCCATAATACAAATAAAACATGAATAATAAAACAATAATGAGGCAAAATGATTAAAGCATAGTCCAGCAATGAGCATTGTTAGTTCTACCATTTGCTCCCACTTCCCACGGCTCCCCATTATTTTCTGTCTCTTGCACCATCTGTCCCTGAGCCAGTCCCTCCCCCTTTTAAAAAGGGCCAGACTTCCCTATTGTAGAGCTTGGGCTGAGCATGAAGGAATGACAGAAAGAAAAAAGTAGCTAGCCAGGCAGGAGCTGCTAGTGTCTAAAGGAACCATCATGAGGTTTGGTTTGGGAGGGGGAGCATGGGAAATATGGGGACAAAGGCCTTCTGGCCTCTCCTGCCACTATCTCCAGGCTCTGTGGGCAGAACCAGCTGCTTCCCCTGCAGCAAAGACCTCCAGCCTGCCCTGGCATGGCAGGGGAGGTGAGCTCGCTCACCTGCCCCCTCTCTGGCCAGGTCCATCTGCTTCCCCTGCAAAAAGCTCCTTTAGAGTTTTAATCTAATGACACTGAATTTTGCCATGGTGCAGTTATAAATATTTCACAAGCATTCCCCCCCCTTCTCTCCCCCATAAGCTCTGCTGCTCTGAGTGATGGAGGAGGCCCCTGGGGTTTCAATTACTAACCTGCAGCACCATTTGGCCTGTGCTGGATGCTCCTTTGTCTAGGACTCCCTGCTGCCCACAGGGAAAGGAACATGATTTATAGACCCACTGTTAATGCTGTGACAGCCAGGCTTACTGTGGGGGAGCAAGCCAAGGGAAGCAAGCTAACCTGCATGAGGCACCATGTGCAGCCTCACAGAACACTACACAACTGCACTCTCAAAAAGCCTGAACAAACAGGATCTTATGCAAAGCCAGTCCCAGCAGGGTCTACGCTTCCCAGAGCCCTGCTGCCAATCAGGGAGAAAGAGACAGATGCATAGACCGGAGAGGTGTACGTCAAAGCTAAGAGTTTAGCCAACAGAGTACCATGAAGGCGGCTGTCAAATTTCTCTGGAAGCACTTACAAAAAGAAAATGGAGGAGAAATATGGATCCAAGTAAGTAGATAAAGGGAAGCGTGGCCCTTTCTTCCCAGTGATGCTGCTGATGTGACCTGGGACCAAATGAGTGCAGAAATGTGTGCTCCCTGAAGCAGTCATCACTGTACAGGCCAGTTTACAATTAAAGGCTGGTTCCCCTTGAAAGCAGACCTGTGCGTTCCCTTGACTAGTGGCCTAACAGAGCACTGTCTGATGCTCTGGTATTTTTAATTCTTAGAAGAGTGAAAGGTTTGCTATTTGACTGACAACGGTGCTCCAAACATACACCTACAGCTTTCCCTGTTTGTGACATAGGGGGATTTACTGTGCTCCCAAGCTCTGGTTGCCTACTTGTTTGGCAGGAATATCAGCTCTCATGCAGCCCTGGAGTTAAGGAAAAATGCCCAGAAAAAGCAGCTGCTCCTACTGCCATCTTCCTCAGTCCTGCACACTTGGCAGCCCAGGGAAAAATAGGACAGCAAAAATAAACAGATCGCGACTGCAGAAGTAAACTGGCAGCTGTGAAAGAAGCCATTGTTCAGCTCCAGCTGAGTGGCATTATGCTGCCACTGTAGCATGGCATGATGAAGCACAGCTGTAATTTTTTCCTCCTTGTTTAGGACAGAGGCAAAAAAAAATGTATGTTTGCACACCTGTGCACATGCAGCTGTGGAGCTCTGATTTTTTATGGAGGGGGCAAAATTTGAGGTGTGAGGGGCAATTTATAATACCCTCTCTCATTCCCTCATGACCCAAGAAAGCTTCCCTATGAAAGTTTCACCACGTTTGAAGGAAAGGTTTCGGGTTTGACAAGTCTGCATTTTCTAATGAAAAGCTGTCTTGGCCAAAAATTCCCACTCAGCTCTACTTCGTTGAAATTGTATTGTAGATAGGAACACAAAAGAGCTTGCTTCTCTCAGGCGAATCAGAGGAATAAAGGGCACAGCTGAGAGGGTTGGTTCTAGATGGGGAATACATGACAAATGCAATTTCTTCTGGAATAATGAACTGAGTTTGCAGGATGAAGGACTGGCCTTTTTATTTACTTTACTAAACTCTAAAAGATGCTGTGCATATTTCAGAGCAGATTCTACTCCTGGAACCTAGGACACAGATCTGGAGTTTTAACTCCCAGTAGCACTCAGCTAACTCATTTGGATTTTGAATCTACATCAGCCAGATGGTTTGATTTAGCACTGCAGGTCCAGTCTCTAAGAAATGAGGGAGTGGGTGCAGGGGTGTGTGTGACAGCCACTTACCAGAGACACAGTGGTTTGATATATAAAGTAGGTAGCATAGATTCATAGATTCTAGGACTGGAAGGGACCTCGAGAGGTCAACGAGTCCAGTCCTCTGCTCGCATGGCTGGACCAAATACTGTCTAGACCATCCCCGATAGACATTTATCTAACCTACTCTTAAATATCTCCAGAGACTGAGGTTCCACAACCTCCCTAGGCAATTTATTCCAGTGTTTAACCACCCTGACAGTTAGGAACTTTTTCCTAATGTCCAACCTAGACCTCCCTTGCTGCAGTTTAAGCCCATTGCTTCTTGTTCTATCCTTAGAGGCTAAGGTGAACAAGTTATTTTCTCCCTCCTCCTTATGACACCCTTTTTGATACCTGAAAACTGCTATCATGTCCCCTCTCAGTCTTCTCTTTTCCAAACTAAACAAACCCAATTCTTTCAGCCTTCCTTCATAGGTCATGTTCTCAAGACCTTTAATCATTCTTGTTGCTCTTCTCTGGACCCTTTCCAATTTCTCCATATCTTTCTTGAAATGTGGTGTCCAGAACTGGACACAATACTCCAGCTGAGGCCTAACCAGAGCAGTGTAGAGCGGAAGAATGACTTCTCGTGTCTTGCTCACAACACACCTGTTAATACATCCCAGCATCATGTTTGCTTTTTTTGCAACAGCATCACACTGTTGACTCATATTTAGCTTGTGGTCCACTATAACCCCTAGATCCCTTTCTGCCGTACTCCTTCCTAGACAGTCTCTTCCCATTCTGTATGTGTGAAACTGATTTTTTCTTCCTAAGTGGAGCACTTTGCATTTGTCTTTGTTAAACTTCACCCTGTTTAACTCAGACCATTTCTCCAAATTTGTCCAGATGATTTTGAATTATGACCCTGTCCTCCAAAGCAGTTGCAATCCCTCCAAGTTTGGCATCATCCACATGGGAGTGACTGTTGCCTAGATCAATGAAATTCTTGCTATGAGGGAGGGGCTTGAGGTTGGAGGAACTGGGCATTTGGAGGTGACACACTTAACTGAAGTTTTAGTATTCAGCACTAAGGTCTTATCTACACACAAGCACACCAGTTTAAACAAGTGCAAACTCACATGGCATTTAGTTCAGTTTAAGAGTGGTTTATTGCAGTTTAGCTTCAACCTATATTCCTAATCAATTTAAGTCAAACTAATGTAAACTGGATTAAACCAAGAGTGCCCAAACAGCCTTTCCCACCAGTTTAACTAAAATTGGTTTATAATTATACCTTTTGTTAAAACCACTGCAACTCAGCACAAATAGACACACCCTGAACCTATGGATAACGGTTTTCTCTGCTTCAGACAAAGCACATTTCCTGCTTGGTTTCAGAGCTGAGATGTTCACTCGTTTGAGTGCACCCAGGAAGAAATCATTCACACAGCAATGCATGATGTCCATGTCTGTTTGCCCTCTCACAATGAGAAACACTGCTCTGGGCTGACTAGTTAATATGCTCATCCGCATGTGTTACTGGCAGAACCTAGTTGTTTATAATCCCCAAAACAAACTACAGTGGAGATTCTCCCAGGAAGGGTCCATATGTCCCTAGAGTTTCTCAAAGGAGCACAGTGACAATTGTGTAAATAGCCAATGACATGTTCCAGGGTGGGAGCAGAGAACATCTGCCACCCTCCTCCTTCCAGTGAGCTGAGGAAAGGCGCAACGCTGAACAGGGCCAGCTCTGGCTTTTTTGCCGCCCCAGGCAAAAAAGCCTCCTGCTCTCCCCGACCGGCTGGAGCGCCGGGGGGACCCGCTCCAGGTGCCGCCCCAAGCACATGCTTGGTGGGCTGGTGCCTGGAACCGGCCCTGACGCTGAAAGATGCATCATGCAGAAGCTTATCAGTCATGATATTTATTCATTCCCACAGCTGCATACAATGCAAGCAGGAGATTCTGACAGTGGCAGTTCTTATGAGAAGTCTACTGAAGCAGAAAGCAGTGGTTGTGGCCTTCATAAGAGATGCTGCTGGATTCAAGCAGCATCTACTGATAGAACCTGTCTGGGGAGATCAGAGCTATGAAGACCTAACTTCCTTCCCATCGCAGTAGCAGCATTGTTGCCTTGATTAGTAGCAACGATATGGTTCTGAAGGCATTTAATTCCATCTCCCCCTGCCACAATCTCGAGTCCTGAGTTGAAAGGGGTATGGTGGGAGGAAACACAATTTGGTTAAAATTCAGAAGTCCATTTGATGGGGGTTTGCAAATTTGAGAAATAACGTGCTACAGCATAAAGTTATCCTACTACCTAGTACAGTGGCTGCAGCCAATATAAGGGCTTGTCTACACTTACCTCTGGAGCGATCGATCCAGCAGTGGTCCATTTATCGCGTCTAGTGAAGACGCAATAAATCGACCGCTGAGCGCTCTCCCGTCGACTTCAATACTCCACCGGAGCAAGATGCGTAAGCGGAGTCAACGGGGGAGTGTCAGCCGTCAACCTACCACAGTAACTCACTCTTAAGTACATTGACTTCAGCTACGTTATCCACGTAGCTGAAGTTGCATAACTTAATCAGTCCCCCTCCTCCCCCCAGTGTAGACCAGGCCTAAAAGCCCTGCTTTATACTGTACTATTTAAACATGATGCAGAATCTTAGCTCACATAGCTCTGCCTGTGGCAGAACTTTCACCTGAATTACTAAACCCTCAAGTACAACATAGCAGGGATGGCTCCTTAGCTCTAACTAGGAAATGGTTATGGGGGAAGAAACGGAGAATTAGGAAAGTTAGCCTTGGACTTACCTCGCAGCATTAGGTGGTTGCACTAACGTGTTTGGGATATTATCGTGAAGACAAAAGCAGAAGCCTTTCAGCTGAGTTGCAGCTGTCTGACTTAAAGCACATAAGCTTTGTGGAGCAGGAACCAAGCCTTCTTCTGTTTGGCAAAAGCCTAGTGTACCATGGACGCTCTGGGAAATAACAACGGATCAGTGTGGAGCTGGTGGGAAACTTCATGATTCCAAGAAGGGGACCACTCATAAGGGAATGTTTTTGTCTGTTCTCCTCCCCCCCCACCCCAGAAGATTAAGGGGGAGGCAGTTGGCTCAGTCTCTGGTTCAACCATATGTCCATCTAGCATATGATGGGGGCTATAAAAGCTCCTCTGATCATACCCAGGTAAGGTGCTTTGCTAATAGCAGTGTCTGTTGATATTTTCTGCACTTGAGAAAATTGGTGGTCTCATGTGAAACTTATTTAATAGAAAGAGGTACAAGACAGAAATGTTGATATTTAACTTTTGTATTTTGTTGCGTGAAGCTATTTTGGCAGCACCACTGAATGACCAATTCGCACCGTTAGTCAGAACATCTCTCCACCCAGAATATGGCCCCAGGAATATCAAAACAGCTGCTAACGTTTACTGTCCTTCACAAGAGCTTCCAATATCCTTGCTTCCCACCAGTTCCGTGCCCTGTTGCCAACCCTCCAGCAGGTAACCGCCTCACTGATTTAGAAGATGAATTCCACTTTTTTTCCCAGAGGAAGTCTTAGACCCTATTTCCTTTCATCATTTATTTGCATTATGGTAGCCCTAGAGGTCCCACTAGTCAGTATGCCATTGTGCTAGGCACTATACATAGCAAAATAGTCCCATTTAAATGCTACAAAGCTTATTTTCTTATTAAACACACATTTGTTCAGTATTAGTTTTCACTCAGTGCTACTGCAATGTTCTTTTCTGCTACCCTATGCACAATAAGGAGCTATAACACTACTAGAGGGTCGGCTGGGCTCCATGTCAGCACAAAGGCTCATTTCATTCCCAGTCCAGCAGATGCCTGAGAAGAGGGACAAGGTAAGGAAAGGCAATCTTGCCCAGGGAGACTGAAATATATTCATCCCCTTGCCCTTTGGAACGTAACATAAGAATGGCCACACTAGGTCAGACCGATTGTCCATCTAGCTAAATATCTTGTCTTCCAACAGTGGCTGCTGCTAGATTCTTCAGAGAGAATGAACAGATCAGGGCAATTACTGAGTGATCCATCCTGTTGTCCAGACCCAATTTCTGGCAGTTTAGAGATACCCGGAGCTTGGGTTTGCATCCCTGACCATCTTTTTTTGAAACCAGTTGTACTTGTGGCCTTCACAGCATTCCCTAGCAACAAGTTCCACAGGTTAACTGTGTGGTGTGAGCAGTAAGAGTTAACAGTAGTGACAGTCCAAACCACATTCTGACCCACCTTCAAAATCCATGCACCAAGTTCTTCTGAGAGTAAAAAGCACTGACCAAAGTTTTATTTTCTAATCCAAAGCAGTCAGATCCAGGTGACTCTTGGGGCAGTACTTCAAAACAGGCTTCTCTAGAAATTTAGTGCAGATATTGTCTATCCTAGAAAGGAATGCTTGACAATAGGAAAGTGACTCATTGATGGCAATGATGCCAAGAGGTCACCTTAGCCCACAATTACTCAGGCAGCATTTAAAACTGTTCTCCTGCTAGCGCAGACAGGATACACAATAAAGGAAGTGTACAGAACACTGTTGGAGCAAGTGTCTACCCCCACTTTTTGATAATGGAGCCATTTAACTTTGTAAGTAGCTGCCAAACCATCTTTAATCTCTGGAGACATCCGTTGTCCTGGAATCACAAACAAGCTTATGGTTTGCTGATCCTGTTTGCTAGACTGATCCAGTTTTAAAACAGGATTTGCCCAGCTGTTGAGGACTAGACAAAAAACTTCTTATAAAACAATTTGACACAAGTCAGGTCCTACAATGCAAATAGTGTCTAAGAAGGTTTAGAAGTAAGGCAATGTTTCCATCATACAACATACACCAAATTTAAGTTTTGTTCATGTATTAGGCATACAGAAATGAGTGACAAGCTTGATCCCTATGGTGTCAAACTCAAGGTCCATCAGTAGAGCAGTGGGTGAATGCAACAAATAAAGTATGAAGACTTACTCCAGGTGAGCACACACTAGGTGCAGTATCAGAGGGGTAGCCGTGTTAGTCTGGATCTGTAAAAAGCGACAGTGTCCTGTGGCACCTTATAGATTAACAGAAGTATTGGAGCATAAGCTTTCGTGGGTGAATACCCACTTCGTCACTGCAGTGTATGGGCGTCCTTACTTAAGGCAGAGTTTAAAGAAATAAAATAGCTTTGAAGTCTGCCTCGTAAGCGAGTCAGACTGGACTTGTACTCCTCTCACTTGAACCATAGATAAAGGGATGCCATCTAGCAACACTTGTGCAACTATTTGCCAGCATATAGGTCCTGTCCTAGTGTTCACAGTACATCCCCAACCCTGCTCCAAGCAAGTAATGAGAACTCTCCAGGTCTCAATTTGACTTCTGGACTATCAGACCCCTTAGTAACAAGCTGATTGGTCACCAGAAGTCTTGGGGGAGGGAGTGAAGAAACTGTTTTATTCTTGTAAATACCATACAAAGCAACAAACTTGGTCAATATCCCATTTGGTTCTTTTATTAGCAGAATTTAAGAACACAGCAAGTCATGAGATCCCATCTTATATGGAACCAATCACCAGAGACCCCAACCATCAAAAAATCCCCAAATGTGCTTTGTTGCTTCCAACAGTAAGCAATTTAAAAAAGAAAGAAAATACTGAACAAGGCCACTATTTAATGGGGAAGGAAAGGAGCTGTAGGTCCTATCTATTCTATGGCAATAATCTGCACACAGAGCAAGCAAGCCTCTGACCGCTGAGAGTAAGGCATTCAGGTGCCAACCTGGGAAGAGTTCTCAGCAAGCGCTACGGGGGGTGGGGGAAAGTGCACAACTAGGCAGTTTATTGGAGCACAAAAACTTCCTAAACAGAGATTGACTCGGTTAACAATAGCAGGTGGAGTATTGTGTTTTTGTAATAGTTCTGTGCTGTGTTGGGCCGGGCCAGGTTACAAAGTCCCTTCAGGGAATGAGCATAGGGTGATTCAGGATGGAGACTGCCACTTTTGCTGGTATTGATACAGAGGTATCCAAAGTGCTTTCCAGAACAAGTCTGGTTCTGATATGTACCACTGCTTTCTCAAGTAGCAGAGCACACCTCCTGCCAATGCTTATTAAACCCTCTCATTAAAAGTGCCTGGTTAATACTGCTATGTATTCCAGTTAGGCACTGCACAAGCCCACAATACAATACAAGCCTTTCCTTCAGTCCTATTGACATCCACTATAGTGATCCCACCAAGAAGAAAAACATCCCTGTAAGCCTCCCACAAGCTCCAACAAAGCACCTCTTTTTACAGCTAAGCTTTATTTCAAAATTTCTGAAAATAACTAACCAAAGGGCAAGAGAGAAAATACTTCCTTTTTAGAGTCAACAGTGAGGAATCTTGAATATAATCAAAGTCTTCCACTTCTATTCAACCCTATTAGACAAGATAAACTGCTTGAAACATTGATTAATAGCCTGGATTCCCAAGAATGTTTACTTGTAAGATCTCTACAATCCACATTTTTCACTTGCAAATTTGAACTTTCACCCTTTAAAAATTTAGAACAATTTTACCTTCCTATTGCTTTGTGAACCACAGCATTTTAGTAGCTGTTTAATCCCAGGTGAGAGGTTTCCAGCAACTAGATTCTTACTCCATTACATGAAACTTCTGTGCCATACTCTGTGTACCTGACAATCAGTTTTGCCCCAAGACTCAGAAGATTCTCCAATAATCTGCTTATCTCTCTGGCTTCTGACTAGGCTCCAGAGATCAAGCCACATCAACTCAATGAGAGAAGAATATATGCTTCCCCCTATGCAGAGGCTCCACAATAGTACAAATGGTCTCAATTTTACTTCTGGATTAAAAAAGAAGCCAGCTATCCCATTGGTTAAGCAGAGCTGGGAAATCACACTGACTAGACCTGAAAAGTGAACTGTGCAGGGTTTAGTGCAGATTTAAAAGTCACAAGATTCTGTAGGCCAGGGGGCTCTGTACACACATGAAGGAAGTGATAAGCGTTAGGTCAAGAGAAATCATTAAATCTGAGTACTTCCTGCTTCACAGCACAGCACTGCCCATGATACCAGGGGAAGCCAGCTGCTCTCCCAGCAGGAGCAGAACAACAGTAGGAAAGGGAGTCTATTGCAGCACAGGGAATTTAGTCAAATTAACACTAGGACTTTTGTGGATAAGGAAGAAATCCAATAAAAAAATCCAGTGTGTGTGCAAGTAGCCGGACAGTATTCTTCCTTTGAGTGCACAGCTTCTTCCTTCCAGTGCCAGCCTATGCTTACCCACCTGGGTAGCGATTCTATTCTTTGACAAGTGCCATTAGCATCATGTAATCATATCAAAGCATGGCAGATCCATGAATGGCAACCAAAAAGCTAGAAAACAGTGGCTTTTGTTTGCAGAAAGGTACCCATGGAATCAATTCATGAGCCACATCTCACATACACACCCCGTTACACTCCACTTCATGTGGCAACAAACCATTCAACTTCATTTTAATTCCACAATCCAAACCCCCCCCCAAAAGGGCCAAGAAAGCTCAGAAGGCAATTGCCCCATGTGGATGGGCAGGGGTCAGATGTATCATTCTAGTTACCTTGAGTAGCTAAACTTATAACACTGAGACCTGAAAGACAGCCTGATTAAAAAGTAGGCATCTGGCCATTGCCAACCTTTGTGTGTCATGTTCTGAGCCTGCTCCAAACACTGACCAGAATGCCATATTGCCCAGTACATGCCAGCTTCCAGGAAGAGTCTGCAGGACCATCATGCCTCACTCCCAAGGATTTTACCTGATCCTCCTGCAGTCACTTTTTTTGTGCAAAATTGAAACAGTGTGTGGTACTTGCATGTTGCATTCTATACAAAACCCTCTTCCCCCCCCACCCTATTTGTTTAAAACATTTATATAAATTTATTTTAACAGAAAGTTAGAAATCTTATTTACAATTTTTTCCCCAAAAGAGCATCTAAAATCAGCTCCTTCCCCTGCCCCTAAAGAAGATATAAATCTTAGCCTAGATTTAAAAAAGAAAACTGCTAAGCCATCCCTCCCATTTTCTACAAATAAATATGGCATTGAACAGAAGCCGATTTGGAAACGGTCCTCTGTAGCTCAATCTGTAGATCAAGAATAAGTTAGGGTTTAAGAATTTCCTGGTCTTCAAATTGATTCACTCCATTGTTTGAGGTATAAATTTCTCGTGTCAGAAATCCCAAGAAGCTTCCACATGAGGCTTGGATTCTCAGGTGTTCGCGTCACTAGCCAGTTAACATCAACGCCTCTTGCAGTCCACTGTTTTGGTTATGATCCTGGGCTGAAGGCAGGTTTTACTGCATGTCTCCCTCCTCCGTGCAGCCTCCCCCAACTGTGAAACGGAACTCCTGAAGGTTTGAAACACCATGGAAGTGCACAAAAGCTCCGGCCACTACGAAGATGTGAAACAGCTGATGGGAGTGGAACTGTGGAAACAAGACATTACTGTTCAGCCAGAGACATATGGAATCCAAGTACCAACCTCTTTCCAAAGAGACATGTGTTGGGCTGAAGCGTACAGCAGTGCACAGCAGCAGCAGCTTAACATTACTTGCTGGGCTATTCAAGATCCCATATTGCACCAGTCACTGTTATCACTGGCTACAGCATCTCCCCCTCTTCCAAGCTATATTCACTGGAAGCAGGGGAAAAAAATCTGCTTCAGATTTCACAGCCACCAAAATCACTTGCATACTTGAAATCTGAAATGAATGTACAGCTATATGCCTTTCCTTCATATCGGTCTTTGGCTGATATCACACCAGCATGCTTCCAGTTCCCAGGCCAAAAGGCTTAGAACAACAGTGTATTTTTTCCTTGGACTCTTAATGCCTAGCAATAGGGATACACTGTTGCTGCTGGGATTAGTGACATGTCCTATTTTACACACGTGGATAGGTATTGGAGCTCCGCTCTAGTCCTGGATGCAATGTCAAGTGGATTTTCAAAACACAGTTGTTCTGTCTTCTCCCCTACCATAAGGGGAGCCAGGTTGAACATGAGTCAACAAGTAGTTTGAGGTTTTAGTTAATACTAAAATCTGAAGTTTAGTCACTGGCTATCCAGGATAAGAACCTAGGAAGTGAGTGATTACAGTGCAGCAGAATGGAAACCATAAGGAAGTGATATTGATCATATCTCCCAGGTTAAAGGAAGAGGTAACAGCATGAGCAATGGGTTTGCATAAATGCTGAATATCCATCTGAAGTATCCCTAGGAGACTAGGAGCAAAGTGGCACGCATATGGCAGCGCCTCAGTGACAAGGTACAGTCCCACAGCTAGCCTTTGTAAAGGCATTTCAATGATTTGAGTCACATTGTGTCAACTTTTCCATGGTCAAATCTACTAATCTCTTCCCAAATTATGAAATCTCAAAAGCAGTTTTTAAAGCAGTCAGAGTTAGTTACCATAATCAAACATACACAAAAGCATAGCAATACCAGACCTCAACATAACCAGCTTGTGTGTCACAATCTTAGTACCCAAGTACTTTGCAGACTCACCCAGATATCACACTTGCCCGGGAAGAATCTCTCTGGTATACGGGCAGCATACAGCGCAGCACCAGTGATGTACAGACAGGCCATGAGTGCCAGCCAGCCTATCTGCCCCATTGTGGCTGCCTTGAGAAGGCCCTCAGAGATGACAAAGTGCAGGGTGGGGATGACACCACTGAGGCCGAGACCCAGAAATACTCCTAGGAGGTAAGGAAAATGATGGAGTCAGGCTTGGACAAAGAAAGCAGCAATAGGCAGAGCCTAATATTCACAAAAGATTTAAGGTGGAAGCTGTTGAAGCTGGAGGTCTTAAGCATGGCAGCAAGTTTATGCCATAACAAAGTAAGTGCTCAAGAAAGTACAGAGTCCCTTGATACACTACAGGTACTGGTCAGCAGCTCTTCTAGACATACTAAATGTTAGTGGCTCTTTGTACAGGCCATCTATGCACCAACTTGAGTGTTAACATTCTTGGGCTACAGAGGGCGCCTAGATCCCACAAAATATTCTGCTACTGAAAGTATGGTAGAGAATGACATGCAAGAAAGAGGAAATGACCAGTGATGTAGACTATTTACAGTATAGCATACAGGTCGCCTCAGGAATGAACATAAAAGAAATTGCACCTGAGGCTTATCTGACCACGTAACTTGCCAGATCACAGCTTGGCTGATTTCAAGGTTGTCCTAGCATACAGTATTAAACCCTGAAGATCTGAATAACAAGCCTTTTCAGTAAGAATTTCCATCTACCGTACAGTTAATATTCAAGAGACTGAACTCCCTGCTGTATCCAGACATTCAGACCTTTCCTGAATAGAAGGAATAGCACCTTGGAGTGCACACAGGTTTGTATACACACAAAACGAACATGAAGAAACATGAGAAACTTGATATAGCATTAAACTGTTACCCAAAGACTCATTCTTGATTGGTAAAGACGACTGTAACTACTCTTGTCTACCATAGTCAAAGGGAGAAAAGCAAGGTATTCACAAGATTACGATTATATATCAATTGCTCAGTTGCACTCAGCAGGGAGGCTATCTACAATGTTATAACCTAACTTAATATTATAACCATAAGATGAGCAGTACTAGGAGTCCATGGGAGTCAGACTGTCAGCATCTAACCTTTAAAAAGGGAGAAAGCTGTTTAATAATGATAGAAATACTGTTAACTGCCTCTCCCATTCCATGTGCTGCCCCCTACTCCTGCACCCACAGGTCTAACTTAACACCAATGCCTCTCTTACAGTAGATGTGCCAAGTTTACTGTCCAAGAATGTGTTAGTTGTGTCTCCCACACACAGGGACATCCTTTGGCAATGCAGGCTTTTCCTATGAGTCAGCTTTTGTAACGAGTTAGTAGGAAGGATCAACGGTAGTAAAGATGCAAAAAAATAAATTTTTTTTTTTTTTTTACCTGCTCTTACCCCTCGGTACTCAGGGGTTGCAAACATGTCCCACTGGGAGACTATTATGGCTGCAATGCCCAGGACACAAATCACGATCAAGTAGATGAAGCAGGGCTGAGGGTTGCAATAGAAGGAGTAGTACAGCCATGGAACAAAGCTGCCCATGATGAGAAGTGCGATGCCAGAGTAATCTAGCCTAGAACAGGATAAAACAGGTTGACAAAGAAAGCCAACCCCAGAAGTTCTTGTACCACCCCATGTACTGTTTATATTAAGAGCCACCTTATCCCTGTAAAACGGGATTACTTATCTTGTTCACTGAATGATTACTTCCACAGACCCCCACTGCAGATGTTACTTGCCTAGCCATGCAGTCATAAGACCATTTTTGAGCAGTGATCAGTAGGTGTATGCTGTTCCCCTGAGACCAACATTCCACAGGACCAGGGTATAAATAGCCCACCCCCTCTAAGAGTACCTCAAGTTTTTATTCTGGGGATAAGAAAAAAAAAATTGACTAAAAACATTCAGGAGCATTTTGTTGATGCAAAAGAAGATGGCAGATAGACACTGTGGGTCCTGCTTGAGTGCAGACAGAATTCTGGACACTTTGTTCTGACTTGTTTGACAAGTCCACACCAGGATGGCAAATACAGATTGCTGCCCCAGGGTCTCAGTGACCACCAAGGAAACAACCACTCACATCAACTAAGATGTTTTTATAGCTGCAGAGCAGACAGAGTCCCCACATTCAAGATGCTCAATTCCCACAGACTGTTTGCTTCCTGACAGAGGAACTATTATGACCTCCTGCAGGAACAGGTTCTTTTTTGGTCCTTTGGAGCTCTTTTTGTGGTAGACTTGGAGGCTTCACAGCCCTTGGCCGAGTGACCTTCCAGAGCAAAAGGCCCTCATTGTCCGGCCACAGCAGGGTGATTAAAAGGATAAGAGAAATACTCCTAAATCCCTTTTTATCGGACAGATCCACTATGTCTAGCAAGGCCCAAGATGACCCAAAATAGGTTAAAAAAGAACAAAGGCAAATAAGTTACACTTTTAGACTTTAGAATCTTAGCTGTAATTAGTTACATATTTAGGTATACTCATCTCGATGGTGAAAAGGAAAAGTTGGTTCTGAGACTGCTCCAGCAATAGGATAGAGAGAGTGGTATTTATACCTTTGGTCTAGATAATGTTGGGCTGGAAGAAACTGCATGCAACCCCTACCCACCAACTACTATCAAAAGTGTTTCCGTGACCACATAGCTAGGCACGCTACTGTTACAGTGGGGATCCCAAACCGTAGCCAGGATTTCCCGCCCCATTATGCCCAGCTAGCATGCATTCCACTCTGGATACTTACTTGGAGAAGAGACGAGAGACACCTTCTGAATGGCAATAAACCGTGTGAAAGAGCCAGGAGAAGGAGAGGCAAAGGATGGCTCCCAAGAAGAACATTCCAACAACTACCTTCTCCTGCACAGGTGCTACAAATGACATGTTTGGCCGGAACATGTAGAAGATTCCCAGACATAGGAAGAACACACAACCTAAGTAAAGATAAGACAGAGGTATCAGACTAATGTAATCTGAAAGGTACTGTACTGGACCAAGTTTATGGGCGTGGGGAATACTGAACAAAGATCATAATGACAATGTTACACTTTCATGTGCTCTGATCTAATCAGTCATATATTTGACCCTCATCGAATTGAATTTGTACACACATGAATAGAAACCATGGTTTCACGTGTTTTGTGAGGTACCCAGAATCTGGTTGAGCACACAACCACCACTCACCTGTAAGCCTGAGACTTGATCAACCCTCACCCCCCATAGCAAACCAGCCTTGGGTGAAACTCAGGGAGTTCACCACCAAAACTAGAAAGGGGGAAAAAAAAAAAAAAAAAAAGGAATAGTCTGCTGGTGATAAAGCACCCCCACCTCAGGAATGTCCCTAACGAGAGTTATAACCAAGGTTGTAAAGACTCTGGAAAATTAAGGAGGATGCAGAAACACTCAACAAATGGTAAAATAACCTCTGACCAGTGTTTTATGCTGACCATCTGCACAAATAGAGAAATCACAATTAAGTTACAATTTGGGCATGAAAGACAAAATGTAAAGAACTTGGGCAGGAAGGAGGACACAGGTGCCAGTGCGTAATTGTTTAAAATTTTTGTTATTTAAGAGCGTGGGATTATGTAATAGGTTTAGTAGATTTGAAGGAGGGAGCTAGTTTTACCTATATAATGTAAATGAAAAACAATGCTCTTTAGGAACCATTTCTGGACTGCAGTTCAACATCAAGCTGCTGGAACTCTGACCCCTCTGCATGACCATGACGTGCAGAGGCATCGCCGGGAACCCCTAGATGAGTGGATCCTGACTGGACATGGGTGAAATTTGTCTATATATTGGGAGTGGTGAGCATAAGAGATTTGCTTGGTACATGTATTGTATGTGTGTTGCTAATAAATAGATGTTTAGAGCACAACTGTGTAAGGCTCTTTCACTGGGAAAAGGTTCTGCAGACCCATAGAGCCCTGAGTCCCGAGGGAAAGGGTGGGTACTTAAATTGAACAGGTTTCTTCCTGAGCCCTGTGGGTAAGGATAGGAGCCTTACACCCTGAGCCCTTGGAAGGGAAAGGGTGGGGGGGTGCCTAAATTGATTGAGCCCTTGAGCCCTGGGTAGGGTTTAGGTGGGGTGCCCTAGATTTTCTCAGGTAATACACCAGCAGTATACCCAATCTGTATTTTGTCCTTGATTGCTAATTTAAGTGCTAAGGAAAACCCTAAAGTTAGATGTAATACCATTCATTGCTTCCTCCAATTCCAAGGTAAAGGTTGGGAAATCATGAATCCTAGTCCTCATAGGAATTATATTCCCACATTCCCCAAATTGTGGTATTCATTGAAGAGCCCACTATCACCCAGAACCACCGTCTCCCTTTCTCACTGTGACTGACAGGCTTTTTCACAGCCTAGTCACAGATAAAGACCAGGTACCACCCCAACCCTGCTGAATCCCTGCAAAGTAGCATTTCTTATTTGCTTGGCTTCCACCATGCAAGGAGGAACAAGGATGCTTATGATCGAGGTGAAGACACCACTGACTCAAAATCACTGGCATATCTATGAAAGACCTTTTCTGAGCTCCTGGGAACAGTGACTCAGCTCAGCTTCACAGATCAGCAACCCAACACAGAGCCCAGTTTGCTGCTCTGGTGTATTTATTTCAAAGCTTAAGTTGTTTGCCAAAGAATACTGCTGTTCACTCAATAGCTGGAAGCGTGTAAGAGTGGGTATTTATCCTCCCAAGCTGGGCAGGAGGGTTAGTGGGATAGAGTCACTGCAAAGTGAATTTAAAACTAATTTGTGGTCAGTTAAACTTCTGCTCGCACTATGATAATGCACCCTGGGCAATGAGAAGGGGGTAGACAGCAGATAATGCTCAGCATTGCCAGGGCAGTTTGACCCTCTGGCCAGACTCTTGCCCCTTGTTTGGCAGGGAATGGAAAATAGCACACATCCCCAGGAGAGGAAGGAAGGAGTATGTACCTTTCAGCAAAATGGAGAATGGCACAAACAGGTCTGAGAAGAGCTACATCCAATTCTCCTCAACTGAAATGCAGTGATGAAGTATCACTGCTTTAACACAGCGCTCCCACAAAGTGTCTCTGCTTACCTTGTGATAAACCCTGGGTATTGGGGAAGATTGCGTGCTGCAGTGGAAGAGGAGCACAGGTGAGGGACAGGGTAAGCTAACAGAGCATGTTTCCCCTTCTAACAAAAATGCTGTCTCAACTACAAAGAGGGAGGGCAACAGCACTTGGCATGCAAAAATGTATTAAGCATTTATAGCATATGTACTTACTCTTTGTTCCTGAAAAAGCCACACGTCAATAGCACAGCACAGCTTTCAATTTGTGTAATTGGAGAAGGGGACAGGAAAAGGGTGAATGTCTTTTTCTGGGATCCAGGAAATGCCCTTCCAGTATATTTTTTTTCCCCAGTCCCCTGACACTTGTTGCACCTTTTGTGCACTCTGAAGGCAAGAAGTGATCTTCGGATGTATGCTTATGGGCCCCAAGGATAAGATCTCAGTGCTGAGTTAGCAGTACCCTTAGGGGCTGAACTCTCAAGACAAGGAAGTCACCTTAACCCTCCCTAACCTTTGTTCGAAGAATTTTAACAAGGGACACCTGGAACCCTATCCAGCATGTCACTGCTGGAAGGATAATGGCACCTAGGACTCTGCCCCGGCTAAAGGACCTTCCACACCACTCCTAAACTTAGGCAGCAAATGGCTAGGGCTACAGGGGTCTCCGTCCCCTCCACCCCACCTATTTGGAGCTACGCTGCTGTCCGCATGCATGCCCAGGTCAGCAAGCAAGCCTCACATGCGGCTGCACACTGCATTCCTGGCAGGTGGAGCTACATACCTCAGTCCCAACAGGGGATGCTGGCTCCTAGCTCCTAAATGGCACTTCCTGGGAAGATTCACTGGGATGGGGCGATAGGATCCTCCCTTCCTGTGGGACTAAGGCCCTGTGTCTGGCAACACCAGGGCATCATGCAGGGTTTGGATACAGATGCACTCATGTGACGCTGTAGCAGGCTCCTCCAATATGAGAACAGTGAGCCAATAGGCCAGAATGAGGGGCCCCAGAAAAGGAGCCACCGCTATGGAGTAAGTGCAGGGCTGGCTCAGTCCCCCTAAATATTTTCCCAGCTGCCTATGGTCTTCAGTAATTAACAGTGCACATTCACTTTAAAGCATAATGGAAATACCAAGAAGATGTGTCCAGATGTTGCCAGTCTCTGTGTGTATTCTGAAGATGCTCTTGAAGCAAGCGCGGAAGGAGGGCATAGGTGGTCTGTGTCCATGCAACAGATAGTCATTATCCTTTAGCCAGTCAGGGAGAACATCATGGGGTATGACCCGCCATCGGCCCTCCCACACCTGGAGGTTAAGAGTGCATGGTTAGAATCTCAGCCAATAAAGTAGCATAAATGGTGGGCATGGCAAAGGGAAAAATAGGAAATCCTGAGTTAGTGTCAGTGCCTTAAAGTAACCAAAATTAATGTACTAAGTCTAGGGAGCAGAGAGTTCCTTTGGGACAGGCCTATCTTTGTGCTCAAATCCCAAGTTGTACCGTCCCTCTTCTATACAACACACTAATGGCCTGAACTTGAGCTAGTGCTTCCACCAGTGCAGGAAGTGGAATACTTCAACATTCCAACAAATAGAAACACAACCAAGCTCATTTTAACTGCTCACCGAAGGGCAAAAGTGGATTTAATTTGCATGGTTAGTTATGTGGTAATGATTCAGTATTTGGGGGGAGGGGTGTCTTCCCGTCCACCTCACTGAGGAAAGCTAGATGTGGCTCTTCTCCATCTCGAACAAAGAAAGTCTTGAGCAGAGTCCCATCTCCCCATCACAAGATCATTCCTGATTGTATGCTCACGAGTGTTTGATGCAGTCTAAATGTTAAATCTAATATGACGGTCAGTACTATTTCCGTTATCCAGAATGCATAGAGGGGCACTGAAGTCAAGTATTCTTTTCCCTATGGCTAAGCCTGATGCCTTTCTAGCATTGCCAGCCCAAGCAGCAGAGGACCAGCAAGGTCCTGAACTCTGTTGCTCTAACTGTAGATCCTACATATTCATGTGCCCACTCCTGTAGATGGTCCCCATTGCAAAATCACACACACAGCTGCTCTTACACAGCACTCCCTCAGTGACACAGAGCTAACAAGATGCATGTAATCTTCAGTCTGGCTCCTAAGCTGGCATTGCAAAGCTACATATAGGCATGGCACAGATGCAATCATCTTTGGGATTTGCTCACTTAGCAATAAGAATATAGAAGCAGATATGCATGCATTAAGGTTAGGGAATCCTGCAATTGTTAATTTCAACTGCTGGGTTCTCATTTCTGTTTTAACAGTGAGGACCTAAAACAATGTCAGGAATGCTGCTGCTTTGTTTTCCTTTGAAGGGACACTTCCTATTGCCAGCCCTCTCTAGATCCCACCACCACCACAAGACAGCTCAAAAATTAGTCAAAGTAACCAGCTCAGGTAAGACACTCTTAAAGATGCTGTTTTACAGAAGAATTAACTGTGTTTTGCTTCACATGCAGCAAGAATGTGGGGGAGAGGGGGAGAGGGGAGGTTCCATTTTTGAGAAAGCAGAGGAACACCACCGTTTAAAAAACAAAACACGCTCAAAGCATGGAATGAAAATGCAACCTTCATTTCCCAGGATCCCCCTACCAATGGCAAACAACCATTAGTAATATCCACAATAATAAGCATGCCACAGGCAGCACTCCACCCAAACCCAGAATTAGGGCATCAGCCAGAGACCAATACAATATATTCCCCACAACTTTAACAGAACTGAGATTCAAGGCCAGCAATATCTACATAGTCCACAATGGATTTACTTGGATGGACCTTTAAAAGAAGCTGTTCTTCTATTCGGGTAGCTGACAAGGTCCTTTTTACAATGGAAGCAAATGATGATGTGGAGGCAAAAAAAATTTGCATGTCTGCAGAAGTCTGGAAAGAACTGTCCTTATAAATGAAAGCGTCTTGAACCAGAAACACTGGAAGCAGAGTGCTTTCATTCTGCCTGCAGACACACAGATGTTTCCCAAAGGGGACTCATTAGCTGCAATATCAGCTTTAAAATAATTTCAGAATGTAATCCCTATTGTTCCATGCTTTCTAGTTCATGCACTTATAGTAGGGGTGGGCAAACTACGGCCCACAGGCCAGACCCGGCCCATTAGGGCTTTGGATCCAGCCCACGGGATTGCCACCCCTGTGGCACCGTGGGTCCTGCACCGCTCCGGGAAGCAGCTGGCACCACGTCCCTGCGGCTCCATTCGCTGCCCTTGCCTGCAGGCCCCGCCCCCCACAGCTCCCATTGGCTGGGAACAGGGAACTGTGGGGGAAGTACCCACAAGCAAGGGCAGCACATGGAGCCCTCTGCCACCCCTCCACTAGGGGCCACAGGGACATTGTGCCAGCTGCTTCTGGGAGCGGAGCAGCATGGTGTGGCGCGGGGCCAGGGAAGGCAGGGAGTCTGTCTTAGCCCCACTGAGCGCTGCTGGCAATCTGGAGTGGCTCCGGAGAAGTGGCGCGGGGCGGGAGCCTGCATCCCGAACCCCTCCCGCACCCCAACCCCCTGCCCTGAGCCCCCTCCTGCACCCCAACCTCCAAGTGCTCTGCCACACACCAAGCCCCTACCCTGAGCCCCCTGCACCTCAACCCCTTGCCCTGAACCCCCTCCCACACTCTGGACCCCAACCCCTTGTCCTGAGCCCCTTCCTGCACCTCCTCCCATACCCCACACTCCCTCCTGCACCCCAACCTCCTGCCCTGAGTCCCCTCCTGCACCCCAACCCCCAAGTGCCCTGCCACACACCAAGCCTCTGCCCTGAGCCCCCTGCACCCCAACCCCTTGTCCTGAGCTCCTTCCTGCACACCACACCCCCTCCCACACCCTGCACTCCCTCCCGCACCCCAACCCACCACCCCAGCCCTACATTCATGGCCCTGCATTCAATTTCCCCACCCACATGTGGCCCTCGGGCCAAAAAGTTTGCCCAGCCTTGAGTTATAGCATACCTGGGATTCAACACAGCAGCAGCATTAGCTGATATATAGAGAATTGCTCAATGACCAATTCCATTGTGTGTCTGCTGTTCTCCAGCTTATTGCCAACATAGTTTACTTCAGGAACATGGCCGGTTAGCTTCATTTAGCTAGTATGCTCAAGTGACCAGCTGGATAGATTTGTTTTCTTTATACCTCTTACCTTACACACAAACTCTTCCATTTTCTCCATGGCATGGTGGGCTTGTAAAAGAGGGGACATACCCATAAACCCTTCATCTTCCTGAGCTGGTTCATCATTACAGTCGCATTCCTCAGAACTCTGGAAGAGAAAAACCAAACATTTCATATAAAAACTGACAATGAAAAGCATCATCTTATGTTTTACACCAAAACCAAACATGGGTTAACCATGGAGTTGAAATTTCAAGTTCAAGACAAGCAGTAAAGTTTTCTGAAAAGTGATTCAGATGCTTTTTAAAAAGTGTTATCCATGCTTATACCAAGCACAAAGAAGTCTGGAAAA
>NC_048298.1:107611757-107652466 GCF_013100865.1 Trachemys scripta elegans | reverse complement strand
CCCCCCCGGAGCGCCGCGGAAACACCCCCCAGCACCGCGCCACCAAAACACCCACACCCAGTGCCACGCCGCTGGAACACCCCCTCCAGTGCTGCGCCGCCGAAACACCCCCCTCCCCTGTGTCGCCGGAAAAAAACACAACCAAAAGGATTCATTCATGTTTATAAAACACTCTGAGATCCTGAGATGGAAGGCACTATTAGAACGCAGTTGTTATTATTCGTAACCCAATAGCAAGAGGTAGTTACCAAAATCCCTGATCTTTTACTGAGAGTAATATGATTGCAGAGACACTACACTTTTTCAAACAAGCAATTCAAGGAGCTACACAGGCCACAAAATTAAGGAAATAGCGTAACACCTGGGAAATGTAGGGATTCTGCTATCCACAAATGCCCAGCAGATACACTGCAAAGATCTCTTGGGCAAGACAAGTGAAACTGTTGGTCCCGAACAAACTTGTTTTATGGATTTATGGCAGATTCCTAGTTAAAGGCTCATCCAGGGTGGGAGACCATGTGCTGGTTACATTTTTGCCATTCCTCTCGTGGTATGGCATGAATAAATCACAGGACCGAGATCAGAACAGCCAGCCCATAAAGTAATTCATGGATCCGTCTGTACTGTCCCCCAGGACTATGTAGTTTATTACTGTAAACCTCAGAACAAGATACAATTTCCTGTCTCAAGGAGCAGCCTTTAAATCAGGACACCTGGACAGCCCTGGAACTGCTTAAAGAAACAATAGGTCTCAGCCCCACCATTGCCTCTTGCTGCTGGTCTGCATTTGCCCCAGGTCTGTTGCATTTAACACTACATACCAGCTTCAGAAATGACCCGGTTCTGCAACAAATTATTGTGGTGACAAAATGGAGGAGTAAATTTACTGTATTAATCCCATCCCCGGTTCTTCACCCAAGAAATAAATATTCTCAGTGTGCTATTTTTCTTTCTCTTTTTAGTTCTCTCTGTGTCATTACAAATTATTTGCATTAAAATGTTCAGAAAACAGAGGAATCCAAGGCTTAGGGCATGTCTACACTACAAACTTAAGTCGACCTATATTAGGTCAACTTGCAGTCACCGCAGTAATTACTGCGGTTGTTCATTTGCACACTACCCTCCTTTGGTTGGTGGTGCGTATCCTCACCAGGAGCGCTTCCACCAACCTAAAAGGGGTAAGTGTAGGAAGCTGGGAGCCTGGGTTCTCAGCTCCGCTCACAGCTCCCCGCTGGGAGCCTGGTTGCCCCATGGGCTCCCTTTGCCAGCTACCCTCCATTCCCTGCTTCCCACTGGAAGCCTGGCTGCCCCCTCTCTCAGTTCCCTGCTCGGAGCACGGCAGCCCCCATGGTTCTCAGCTCCACACTTCCCACCAGGAGTGGGGCAGCCGCCCAGCATCCTGGCTGGGAGTGGGGCAGCTGCCTGGCTGAGAGCAGCCAACTGGGAACACGGTAGGGGCAGTTCGGCTTGGAGTGGGGAGCCTGGACAGCAGCGTGCTGGGAGTGGGGAGGACTTTCTTGTCAGTTTCAGGGTCAAAGCATGGAACTGTGAAATTGACAAAAAAGACAGCCAACAGCCAATGTAAGTAACGCAGTGTCTACATGGACACTGAGTCGCCCTAACTGCACCAACATAAGCCCTACGCCTCTTGTGAAGGTGAAGTTATGATGTCGGTGTAATAGGGCACTTACATCGTCGGGAGCAGGGCTGTAGTGTGTACGCTGACATAGTTAGGTCGACATAAGCTGCCTTATGTAGACCTAATTGTGTAATGTAGACCAGGGATAAGTCACTCACTCGTTTCTCTAATAATTAGCAGGTTAGCAGAATATCTGCTAGAGCATTTTGCACATCTAGAGAACTTGCTGTGCAGCCTGGGTTATAATGTGGATGTTATGAATATTATAAATATTATAAAGGGTCAAGCCTTTGATGTAACAGCTTTATGCTTTTGTTTTTTGGCACCTGGAAATAAAAACAAACAGTAACTGAGTACAGTGTTGCTAGACTCCTGAATGCTCTCATATTTAGCTCAAAGTAATATGGCTCTAAAGCCATGTTATAAGTTTTCAGGCAAACAAATCAATTTGAGCCAAGAAATAAAGGAATAAACACCTTCTACTGTAAACAAGGAAGAGGCAATTATTTGTTTTCACAATGTGAACAGATACAAGCATTCCAAAAGTCATTAGCTCTGTTGCAAGCCTGACTGAAAAGTAACCATCTGAGCTACTACATATTCCCAACACTGTTACAACACACTGAGGAGAATAGCATCAGTGAAGAAAAAGCAAATGAAATGAGAAGTGTCATACAGTTACATCTTGCTGCTCTGTTTGACAAATTTTAGTCACTACTTCCCTGCAAAGGAGTGTGAAAATCTGAAGGAAAAGTGTTGGATGAAAGATCTTTTTGCTTTCAAAAATCGTGAATCAATAATGGACCTAAACTTGATGCCTAAGCAAGAAAAAGAGTTCCTACAACTCACCTGCTATAGAACACTCAAAACACACCAGAAGTCATTACATTTGTCATTGTTTTAGATAAGTGTTTTCAAAGTGTTATCTTCTGTTAAGTCAGATTAGTGTTCTGTTGTTGCTACAGTTCACAACAACCTACATGTGTGAACTGGGATTTTAACTTTGAGAAGTTAAAAACAAAAGAAAGAAACCGACTCAACAGCACACCTGATATGCAGGTAGCGCTTTCATCTTGTGATCCAGATTGGAATAAGATCATGAAAAACAGGCAGGCCAACCAGTGAAATTAAGTAAGTGAAACTCAACTGGATAGTCTTTTTTACTGCATTTAAAAGTGTCACTGCTCTACAGCCAAAATGCTTCTGAAATAAATGTAGTCAAACTTTACTAATTCTGGGTGACTGAACAAAAATGATGCTTAAAATTGTTGATTGGCTCTAGTTTTCAAGATATGCTATTGGGTCAGTATATACGACCCTTGACTTGGGAATGGCAGAGGATAAGTGAGTTATAAAGGGAAGAGATCTCAATTTAAACCAGAAATGACTAAAATACATCTTTGACTTGATCTAGGAATAAATCTATGACTGGGTTTGGACAGTACTTGCTTTTTAGGCAAAACAATTAATGATGCAATCTGAAGCTGGTATTGCGTCATACATGATATGAATTGCATCATGTTATTCCTAGAAGTCATGGATGATGCAATCATAACGAAGCTTACATCACTCTGCTGAACAAATTGCCCTATATCAGCTCTAGAAATCATACAGTGTCGTGCTCTCTTATTTGTCAGTGTTTGATTTTGCAAAGGGACACATTTCTGTTTAGCCAAAGTGAGCAGAGATGCCTCGTACTTGTGTGAACAGTGCAGATAACTTCTGCTATGTTTGTGGTGAAGTGACTTTTGCCTCACAAAAGCGCAGTATAACCACTATGGTTAAGAATGCCTATCACCTTTATTTTGGCTGCAAAATTGGAGATCAGGACAAGAGGTGGGCCCCACACATATGCTGCAACACTTGTGCAACAAATCTTCACAAGTGGTTGAACAGGAAAAGGAAATCTATGCTTTTTGCAGTGCCAATGATTTGGAGAGAGCCAACAGATCATACCAGCAATTGTTACTTCTGCATGCTGCCTCCAGTTGGGAAAGGTGTGTCAAAGAAGAAAAAGTGGACTGTGCATTATCCAAACATTCCATCAGCTATACGCCCAGTACCCCACGGAGAAGGACTGCCGGTTCCTGATGCACCAGAATCATTCTCACTTGAGTCAGACGAGGAAGAGGAAGAGGATAAAACTTCTGGTCCTGAACCATCAATGTCACAGGACCCACATTTTCTCCCATCCTCCTCCTCTGAACCATACCTCATAACACAAGATGAATTGAATGACCTTGTCAGGGATTTGGAACTACCCAAGAGTAAGGCAGAGTTGTTGGGCTCCAGACTACAGCAGTGGAATCTCCTGGCAGGTGATATTAGGGTTTCCATGTTCCGTGACCGTCAAAAGGATCTTGTCCCATTCTTCTTCATGGAAGGTGATCTTGTAGCCTGCAACAACATCGATGGTCTGATGGCAGCCCTCAACATCGTTCACGATCCAGATGAGTGGAGAATGTTCATTGATTCATCAAGGACGAGTCTTAAAGCTGTTTTACTGCATAATGGCAATGTTTTGCCTTCAATTCCAGTTGGTCATGCAGTCCATATGAAGGAAACCTATGACAACATGAAACAACTTTTGAGGTGCATAAACTATGACCAACATCAGTGGCAGCTTTGTGGCAATTTGAAGGTTGTTGCTCTCTTGCTTGGTCTGCAGTCTGGATACACAAAGTACTGCTGTTTTCTCTGTGAATGGGATAGTTGTGCAAGAGATTCCCACTACATCAAGAAAGACTGGCCACTCTGACAGTCATTGGAGCCTGGGAGGAAAAGTGTTCAGCATCCACCACTTGTTGAATCAAGGAAGATTTTGTTACCACCCTTACACATCAAGCTGGGTCTGATGAAGAACTTTGTCAAGGCCATTGACAAAACACAAGCAGCTTTCAAGTACCTCCATGGAAAATGTCCAAGGTTAAGTGAAGCTAAGATAAAGGAAGGTGTCTTTGTTGGTCCTCAGTTTCGTGAACTTCTTCGAGATGATGCATTTGACCATGCACTGCGTGGCAAGGAAAAGATGGCATGAAAAGCCTTCCAGTTAGTGGCAATACATTTTCTCGGTAACAACAAGGCAGACAACTACAGATTGTTGGTGGAAAACCTCCTCAAGGCATACAAAAGCCTTGCTTGAAACATGTCACTAAAGATACATTTTTTGCACTCTCATCTAGATTTTTTCCCCACCGAACTGCGGAGCAGTGAGCGACAAGCACAGCGAGCGATTTCACCAGGACATTGCAACAATGGAGAAACGCTATCAGGGCAAATGGAGCCCATCAATGCTTGCAGATGATTGCTAGACAGTGACAAGAGGTGCTCCATTTAATGAATACAAGAGACAAGCCAAGAAGCGCCAAATAGACACTGAATAGGACTAAACTATGTACATAATAGTTTTTTGCCTTTTGTTTCATAATACATTTTATTTATATAACCCTTTTGCTGATTTTTAAAGTGTTACATAAACAGGACAGGTGAAATATTATCATGTAAAGCAACCATAAACACATGAAAAGACCTAGGTTTACAATTTATGATTAAAACTCTACTATCTACACAATATACATAGACATAAAATGTAAAAACTTAAATATCTTAGAAACAATAGCCAATCAGTTGTTTTAATTGTCATATTTGAATTCAGCACATCAAAATACATAATAAATAGCACATTTTATCTCTGAAGCAGACGACTTCTCAAAAATTGTAGACCAGTGTGTTTTACAAGTAACTCTGATGTCTAATTTTAGTTATTACTTGAAGTGAAGTGGTTAAAGCTAGCATGTATTGATTTCCCTTTATTGTGATTTTATAAAAACTAGTCAGAAGATATTATTGTTTTGGGTTGTTTTTCTTCCACTAGGTCACGAGAAAAAAAGTTTGAAAACCACTGCCTTAGAAGGCTCAATTAACCAAAGAAAGAAAAGACAAAGTGATCTTACTTTAGAGTTTTCTTTTTCTTTCCAAGAATTTTAATAAAAATAGCATGGGTCTATTCTAACAGAAAGTAGCAAAGCCACACATTTTAACAAATAGTTCTAATGATAACTTCGGATTTTTGTTGATAGAAAAATAAAAACCAAATAGTCAGAAAACATGAAGGATGAAATACTGCCTGCATTGAAATCAATAGCAAAACTCCTACTGACTTCAGAGGGACCAAGATTCCATCTGAAGACTGTATAAGGAGAGCAACATTTTTAAAAAATGAAAATTTTAAACTATTCACTAAGAATCACCTGTGAAAAGAATAGTCAACATTCCATCAATTTATAAAAAATTACACACAAAAATTACAGAAAAAAAGCATTATTAAGGCTGCAGTCAAGCACTCAAAAATTAGGAAATGGCAGAATTAAGGTTGTTTGTGCAACCTTAATTCGTCTCTCTTGTGCGTATCCATTATGGTACAGTCTTTAAGTGAACACATAACTTTTTTTCCATCTTTATAAACCTTCTTTTCTAGATGTAGCAAACTAAGCCACTATGAGAATTGAGTACCTTTAACTGCTTAACAAGTGATCCCTTAGTCAAACAAAAATCAGCACCAACCGACTCCCAAAAATATCCTATCAAATCCTTTGCTTGAGGGATGTTAGCCATGACATACAGTAGTGCCTCATGGGTGGAGTGGGAGGGAAAGGTTGGAGCCTTATCTGGAATGCATGTCTCTGCGGCCCACGCTGCTTCCCGCAGCTCCCATTGGCCAGGAATGGCGAACCGCAGCCACTGGGAGCTGCTGGTGGCCGTGTCTGTGGAGGGCCGTGCCTGCAGACGGTCATGTAAACAAACTGTCTCGCAGCCTGCCAGCGGATCACCCCGACGGGCGGCGTGCGGGTTGCCCACCACTGATCTAGACTATAGTCTCCTATTAAAATTTAATAACTTCAGACCTGTGTAAATCATGGAGTGCTTTGATCTTGGAACTCAGGTATGTAACAACAGAAAAGATATCAGCCAGAGATTCCATGAAAGGCTAAATAGCATTCTAAGTTTGCCAGTTCTTTCAAGGTGTTATGAAACATTTAGAGGAGAGGAAAGTGATCAGGAACAGTCAGCATGGATTCACGAAGGGGAAGTCGTGCCTGACTAACCTAATTGCCTTCTATGATGAGATAACTGGCTCTGTGGATGAGGGGAAAGCAGTGGATGTGTTATTTCTTGACTTTAGCAAAGCTTTTGATACGGTCTCCCACAGTATTCTTGCCACCAAGTTAAAGAAGTATGGGCTGGATGAATGGACTGTAAGGTGGATAGAAAGCTGGCTAGATCGTCGGGCTCAACGGGTAGTGATCAATGGCTCCATGTCTAGTTGGCAGCCGGTTTCAAGTGGAGTGCCCCAAGGGTCGGTCCTGGGGCCGGTTTTGTTTAATATCTTTATTAATGATCTGGAGGATGGTGTGGACTGCACTCTCAGCAAGTTTGCAGATGACACTAAACTAGGAGGCGTGGTAGATACACTAGAGGGTAGGGATCGGATACAGAGGGACCTAGACAAATTAGAGGATTGGGCAGAAAAAAACCTGATGAGGTTCAACAAGGACAAGTGCAGAGTCCTGCACTTAGGACGGAAGAATCCCATGCACTGCTACAGACTAGGGACCGAATGGCTAGGTAGCAGTTCTGCTGAAAAGGACCTAGGGGTCACAGTGGACGAGAAGCTGGATATGAGTCAACAGTGTGCTCTTGTTGCCAAGAAGGCTAACGGCATTTTGGGCTGTATAAGTAGGGGCATTGCCAGCAGATCGAGGAACGTGATCGTTCCCCTTTATTCGACATTGGTGAGGCCTCATCTGGAATACTGTGTCCAGTTTTGGGCCCCACACTACAAGAAGGATGTGGAAAAATTGGAAAGAGTCCAGCGGAGGGCAACAAAAATTATTAGGGGTCTGGAGCACATGACTTATGAGGAGAGGCTGAGGGAACTGGGATTGTTTAGTCTCCAGAAGAGAAGAATGAGGGGGGATTTGATAGCAGCCTTCAACTACCTGAAGGGGGGTTCCAAAGAGGATGGAGCTCGGCTGTTCTCAGTGGTGGCAGATGACAGAACAAGGAGCAATGGTCTCAAGTTGCAGTGGGGGAGGTCCAGGTTGGATATCAGGAAAAACTATTTCACTAGGAGGTTGGTGAAACACTGGAATGCGTTACCTAGGGAGGTGGTGGAGTCTCCTTCCTTGGAGGTTTTTAAGGCCCGGCTTGACAAAGCCCTGGCTGGGATGATTTAGCTGGGAATTGGTCCTGCTTTGAGCAGGGGGTTGGACTAGATGACCTCTTGAGGTCCCTTCCAACTCTGATATTCTATGATTCTATGATTCTATGATTCTATGATACTTTTCAGGATGCAGCCAAGAGCTAAGTGGACTTGAGTTTTTTTCTCCCAAGGCTAGTGTGTCCTACTAAACATTACCCTTGGTGTAATATGGTAACTGAAGTTTACCACAAACCATAGCAAGGGGATTAACACTGCTAACTTTCATGTGGTTCCAGAGCTGTGTTCCTCAGAGAGATCAACGCCTTCTCGTCTCACTGCAAAGAGAACAGTGTATTCAAAGATGTATGAAAGCCCTTCTTCCCCATTGAGATACTGACAGAGGCTAGTGCATGCTCAAAGCAGAGGTCATGCTGAGGGGAGAAAAGCAATAACAGCCTGACTGGAACAGACAGTTTCTTCACAGAAAAGTCAGCCATTCACATTTTCTGTCCTGTACACCTCACTGTGGAAAGACTTTGAGGTAGTTCATTTAAAAATAGAGTTAAGAATCTACTTTTAAAAAATAAATAAAAAACATGGGGCTAAAACTAAATATAATCTATTCTCGCATATCTGAAAATTTTGCAAAGAGTAATGCCCAGGACAACTCTCCATTGCCAGGTCTAAACTAGGAAAAAGGGGGGTTGTTTTTGTTTTAAACAAGATCGCTATCTCGTAAAATATTAGTGTAGACAAGGCAAGTCGTAGTTTTACCTTGATGTAGCTGGCCAGGATGAACCTAAAACTACCACTTCCCTTGCCTACACTAGGATTTTACAACAAGAAAGCTAACTCTCATTAGCTATCTCACTCTAAAGAAGCCCACCTTTTTCCTTAGTGTAGTCCCAAGGAATAGTGGAAGAGTGCTGCCTAAGGAGGAAATTTCAGCTATCCCAGCCCAAGCTTCCCACAATGAGAAGTGATATAACGAATGAAACTAAAGCAGTAAACCTGGGGGGAAATAGGAGAGACGTGTGTATGAAGAGGATAATTGGTCAGAAGAAACAGATTCCCAGAGACAGCTTAGAAAAGGCAGCATATGACAGAGACCATAGAAGGTTAGTGGGAATCCAATTTCCTCTTTACCAAGAAGTATGCCACAAATGTTTGATGGGCGATGAACCACCACACAAGAGATCCGGCAATCTGTCTCCAAGAAGGGCACAGACAGAAGTTATTACTGATCTCAGTTTATATCCTAAGTTTGGTTTTCTACATAAAGCACCAACAATCTTCATATTTGCACCTCAGGAGGCCTTACAGTCCTGAAATAACTGATCTCAGTCCAACAAGCTATAAGTGCACAGATCCAAACAAGGTATATATAGGACTTCAAACAATTCCTGCTGATCCAGGGTCTGAGTCTCTCCCCTAATCCCACACACCACTAATTTAGTAAAGACAGTGCGAATCCTTCCAGAATCAGTGTAAGTGGAAAAGGAATGTCCATGTCAGTCAGTCACTTTTTGGGGGAGTAGCTGGAGAAGAAGGGGGCTTTGAGTGCAGATTGGTTACACAGCTTGTTTGCACAGGGCTGTGCTGACCTCATGGTAACTATTCATAAGAGATCCCCAGAAGAGTTGTAAAGTCTGCCTTAAGCCCAGGTGCTATAATTGCTGTCTGTCAAAACAGGGCTGTTTTCTTAGCAAACATTTCAGAGCGCCCAGTGCTAGGTTGATTAGTTTTGGGGGAGGGAGGGGGAGGTTGAAGAGAGGAGTGTGTGGATGGTGAATGAGGGACAGAATAAGACTGATGACCTGTAGATGTAGACATTTTATTTCATTACAACACTCAAGAGAGTCTTTAATTCTCCAATTTAGAGAGAATTCGTGTCCTTTGAAGGAGAATGAAGCTGGCAACAGGAAGCAATTGTTACCAATACCATATATGTTCCCAGCACAGGAAACTGAGGCAGTTCAGGAACGAAACAAACGAACAGAATTTATCAGTAGAATGACTGACGCTGCTGCTCCCAGAACATGGAGTTCACACAGTGAGGCAATTCCCCATATCGTAGAGAGGAAGACTCTCTTTCACCATATTGTTCATTCAATGCTATAGAGGAGATAATCTCTTCGGTGGAATTTCTGAGACTTTTCCTGTCTTGTGGCAGAGCACAACTGCTCTGGGGACCTCCATTTGATGCAGAATTTGTCTCCAATCTAATCTGTTGTGTGTTTGTAATGTGGAAAGAGAGCTCTGGTTCCCTCAGGTGCTGGCAGCAATACTGGCCACACAGACTCTGTTCAAACCACAAAGTCAGATCAGCTAAAGGATTTTTTAAACACACTGCGCCTGTGCAGGTCCCAGACACCTGACCATGTGAACTCTAGAAAAACTACTTCTTGCATGAATGCGGACCTAGAAACTTAAGGACTCGGGAAAGGACAATACAAGGGGTCAGCACATGGGAAAATGGAAGGAAATTAGGAAATTATAAAAGAGCAAGACTTCAGACATCTTTTGCAATTAAAGAAACTCTTTACAGACTCTTAAAGTGGCAGAAGGCAGTAGCTGTACATTTAGCCTGTGACTTTTACAACTTCCTACCTTTACAGCATGGTTAGGAAAGGCAAAGCAGATGGAATTAATCTACACCCATATTAGTTCCTCACAAACCTCCTTAGCAAAGACCTGCTGAAACAGGTTCACAATAGCTTTCCCTGTGCATTGTCTGTACTTTTGTGCTTTCCATCAGAAGGCGCAGCTCCTGAACATCCACAGTATTCAAGCGGCACTATTCATACTGCTCAGGTTACTGCAGTGTCAACACTTACTTGAAGTCCTATGGTTTTAAGGGTTTGGAATTTGGCTGTAAAAATTCACTCCGGGCTGAAATGTAGAGCATGAGTGCTTAGCCCCCTCCTGACTCTCCCAGCCAGTTTTTCATATCACAGCTTTTAAAAAAAAACATGCAAAAGGTTGACCTTTTTGCTTTTCTATAACTCAAAATGGCTTCAATTATAATTACCACCTTTGGCAAATGATAATTGTGGAATATCAGAATACATACCAATATCTTTGCATTAAAAAATATCTAAAATAGTTTCAGCTGAATCCAGTTTGGAGCAGGTTTCCACTGGAGTGTACACACCCTAATTACATTAATACTTGATAGATCTGAATGACTCCAGGGGGCTATGCCAATCTCTTGGGTAAATGATACCTCTCCAATCCCATTTAATTATACTTTGAAGGAACTGCCCAACAATGTAGAAGAACGGGTCAATCCAGGCTTATCCCGCATGGTCAGCGGAGTAAATAATATGCATTTTATAAAACATTTATAACTATTTAAGAAAAAAGAAAGAGAAAACCCTATGTTTAAACAAAACATTAAAGTTGTAATTCAGATCAATAAAAATCAAAATAACGTAATAATGTGATGAAACAATTTCTCTGCCTTCAGTGGTATACGAGAGAAATGGAACCCTCAGATGTTTCTTTCACTTCTCTGTTTTTTTCAAAGGTGTGGGATATTTTGTTACTAATTTCTTAAAAATGAATTAAATGTGTGTGAAAAGAACTGGATTAACAGCATTGGTGACTGAAATCCTCTGTTTATACACAGATTATTTTGCACTGCCACATCTACCCATCAACAAATTTAAATCCTATTCTGGATGAACAATTTGTAGTCTGAGAGGAAAGTTCAAACTCCACAGCTCAGTTCTGTCATATTCCTCTTGATTCACACTCTCACTCTGAAGGTAAAATACCCCATTCATCCCTAAACCAAGCCCTTAAGCCAGCTAAGAAGAATTACTTACCAGTAACTGGAGTTCAAATAACCACAATCTTGGGATGCAAATGCATACTTCACACCAAGCCAGGAACCAGAAAGCTCTCACCATTTGGGGGCCACAAAGACACTGTTTTGAATGATGCAACACTCTCTGGGAAGATACATTAGGAAACTTTGTCCCCTACAGACAAGGCTGGCTCCAGGCACCAGCACAGCAAGCAGGTGCCTGGGGCGGCCAATGAAGAGGGGCGGCACGTTCGACTCTTCGGCGGCAGGTCCCTCACTTCCTCTCGGAGGGAAGGACTGGCTGCTGAATTATGCAGCGGCGCGGTGGAGCTGCTGCCGTCGAAGTGCCGGCGATCGCGGCTTTCTCCTCCCCCCCCCCGCCGCTTGGGGCGGCAAAAACTCTTGAGCCGGCCCTGCCTACAGACCCCTTCCATCCTCTCAGAAGCTAATGCAGATTCTGAAGAAGGAATGTGAGGAGTGTGTAAACACACACACACACACACACACACACACACACACACACACAGATAATCTCCTTGGAGAACTCAAATTATGCAAGTAACAAATCTCCAAGTAGGTGGGAACAATGAGGATATTTAAACAATGACTGCTTTCCCAAACTGATCATCAGATCTGAGCTGCAAGCAGCAGCTCTACTTGTTTCTACAAGTAGACATTTCAGAAACATATCCTAGAAGTTGCTTGGAACTGGTAAAATGTGCACTGATACCATTAGGGACTGGAATATCTGCTAACAAGTCTTAACCTAATTTGACATGTGCTGGGAGGAGACAGTCTGTTCTCTATCGGTGTAAACACAACTAATCTGGGGTATTTACAAAATCATTTTATGCCATTATGATAGTTTCTAAGGGTCTTCTTTTAGTATTTTAAGTGTGTAAACCAGCCTCCTCTGGAAAAGAATATAGTTTGGGAAACAAAACTGGCAAACAGATTGATTCAGATGAAAGTTAGTGACCATTTTATGAATACATTTGGGGTGAGATTGCAGTATCACCTTGTGTTTATGGGAGATTAAGGAAGATCAGCCATTAAATCGAGGGATGGAGGTGGCCCAGAGACAGATCCACCTATTACATGGGTTCAAGTCTGTTCTGATGCTGGACTCTTGGGCCATCAAGCCCTTGCGGCCGCACAGGAATGGACCAAATGGCTAACGATTGCTATGGCCAACTGCTTGGCTAAGGGTTGAAGAAGCAGCCATTAAATCCTGGATTGCACTAACTCTCCTGGCTGAGGCTACTGCCACAAAGAATGCGTATTTCAGGGATAGCTAATGGAGGAATTGGTCTTTCAGAGATACAAACAGCATGTCATTAGTTTTGCTAAAAGGCCTAATAAAAAGGCATCTGTCAGGGAACTGGAACTTCGTCCTTTTTCCAGGATTGGAGCTCTTCCATATTGCAAACAGATCTATTTTTGTTGTTCCCTATCTATGGAAGTATCCTGGAATACCAAATTTATCTGGACTATAACTTACCTAAAAGCCTATTAAAACTATAAATAACTATTCCTAACAAAAATAGCTGACAAATTAAAAGGACAACAGGGAGTTCTGGCTTGCTGCTTCAGCGTCTGGAGAACAATGAACGGTTCTGGGGGCCATGACTCCCTATAACACCTCACATACAGTGCTCAGTCTGTGGGAACCTCATAGGTCTAAGCTTTCTAAGGAGCTCCAGACATGATGTGGAGTGTATATGCAGATCCCTAAACCCGGGATCTTTACCAGCAATAATTAAAGAAGTTCCCTGTTTGCTTTTTTTTTTTGTTATTCAGTGTTACTATCAGATTTTATTTTAGCCTTTATTTCTTTGATACTGCACATATAACTGTATAATCTGGCTGTTAAATGTGCCTGTATCAGATGCTGCCATCTCTTGCAGGAAGAGGCATAAAGATTGTTTTCTTTACATAAACAGCAGAAAATAGTTTCACATTTAAGAAGAACAGGTAAGGAACAGGCTGATTTTACACACTTTCCATGCAAGTTTCCTCTGTACCTCATACCAGAGTTTAAGATGGAAAGTTAGTTCTCAGCAGTGCTTAAAAGAAATGCATCAGCTCTAATGAATTCCCATTGGAAACATTCTATTCCCCAGAATTCTCTTCTGGATTAGACTTTGTTTTACTGACTAATTCCCATGGATTAGGACCTCCAAGTTCCCCACTGTATTTTAAACCATAGTGACCACAATTGTATTGCATATGCTGTCCCCACCCTGCTCCAAAAAGGTCACAAGCAGATTATGAAATACCACAAACGTGGGTTTGGAATGCTGCAATCTAGCAAACCAAACACCAATAAAAGCCAGAGCCAATGCCACTAAAGAAACAAAAGACTGAAGTGTAGTCAAATTATGAATCAGCCTGGCTAACCTTCCAAACACACAACCAGAGGGCATTTGGTTAGTAAGGAGAGGGGATACTGTACAGCAACTTCAACTAGAAAGGTGTGACTCAGTTACTCAATAAAAAAGGGAATCCAGCTATAAAAAGAATAGGATTGAGACAAGGGAAAGAAGCACTAATGAAAAAGTATCAACTATGATTACAGTTTCATAATCAATCACCATCATTGCTTGAGGTAGCATCATAGACAGCTTCAGAAATTGGTGGTACCGCATCATGGCTAGGATTGAAAATTTGCTATGGTTCTATTTAAACTATAGGTTGCTGAATATTTTCCAGCTGATGGCTGAATTGGCAACTCAAATGAGGCCCAAGGATGACACTTAATTTGAACAAAACAGCTCTTTTAACACAGTAGTGTAGCCTGCAGAGATTTAAGGTCTCAGCATGCAATACAGCAACTTGATCCATGTGGAAGGTTTATCAGATCAAGACGGTGTCATGCTGGGACCTGTAATCTCGGTGAACTGCAACTCTGTATGGAACAGAGAAGTTACAGGTTATTTTTTATGGGGCACTCTTTGGACATCCTGGACCTAAACCCGTGTGCCAGTTTATGAAAGCCTGCACAGGATAAATGAATCAAATACCAATGGTCTATGACAGTGGTCACCAACCAATTGATTGAGATCTCCAGCAGCAGCGCAGTGTGGCTGCCGCTAAGGTAGACTCCCTGCCTACCCTGGCCCCACACTGCTCCCAGAAGCGGCCACTGCAGCCTCGGGGGAATGGGTCTCCCTCCGTGTGCTGCTCCTGCCTGCAAGCACCGACCCCGCAGCTCCCACTGGCTCCGAGAGCTGTGAGGGCGGTACTTGCAGAGAGGGGCAAGCGCGCAGAGCCACATGCCCCCCGCCCTCCCACCCCAGGGGCCGCAGGGGCACGTTGGCCCCTTGTGGAAGCGGCGTGGGGCCAGGGTAGGCAGGGAGCCTACTGGGAAGGCGCTGCGCCCGCCGCCGACTGGGAGCCACTGGAGATAAGTGCTGCCCGCTGCAGGAGGTCGCACCCCAATCCACATCCCTGAGCCCTGTTCCAGAGCCAGCACCCCATACCTGCTCCTGCACCCGAACCCTCTGCCCGAGCCCTGACCCCCCCTCCCAGAGCCAGCACCCCGTACCCGCTCCTGCACCCCAACACTCTGCCCCAGCCTGGAGCCCCCTCCTGCACCCAAACTTCCTCCCAGAGTTCGCACCCTGCACCCCCTCCTGTACTCCAACACTCTGCCCCAGCCTGGAGCCCGCTCCTGCACTCCAACCCCCTGCCCCAGGCTCAGCCCAGAGCCCACACCCCCTCCCAAATCCCCAGCCTGTCGAAAGTGAGTGAGGATGGTGGAGAGTGAGTGATGGGGGTGTGTGTGTGTGGAGCGAGCGGGGCGGGGCTTTGGGGAGGTGTGGGGTAGATCCTGGGTTGCCTTTAGATTCAAAAAGTGATCTTGGGCGTGAAAAGGCTGGAGACCACTGGTCTATGATGTACTAGTTAATCTGGATTCACTCCTGGTGTGAATGGCTGCAACTCCTTTCAAGATACTAGAGCGATATCCAAGGCCAAATTTGGCCCAGTAACTGTACTGGGAAATATTTTCCTAGGGCTTTATGTACTGGATGACAGATTCATACTTTAGACTCATTCTTCTCAGATTTGGGTTTGTGGTTAATATTTGTCGCTTCCTGCCAAAGTTCCATTACCATGCCAATTATTGTAATATCGAGTATGAGTGGAGCGTATCAGATCTGAGCATTGTCCAGATAGAATTTGATGTAAAATTCAGGTTCACAAAAAGCTTATCAGTTGAGATGGAATATCTTCAAAACACTCCAGATTCTTAACTAGCAAATCAATGAAAATTCCTTTGTATTCTTGATTTTTTTCCTGGTTGAACTTAGGGAATCCAAGGTGTGGTGTATGGAAATTTGAAATGTTGCCAACAGCTTCCATAGTTTAAAATGATGTTAAAAGAGAGCAAATCTATGACTGGGCCCAAGTGTGAGTTAATCAGCTGTTGTAGCATCTCAGATTTGATTTACTCTCATATTCTGAAACTTCAGTAATTGGAGGGACCTTTGTGATATCCTTTCCCATAATGTATTCTAAAGAGATCTTCTTTTAAAAACAGGTTTCAGAGTAGCAGCCGTGTTAGTCTGTATCCGCAAAAAGAACAGGAGTACTTGTGGCACCTTAGAGACTAACAAATTTGTTAGTCTCTAAGGTGCCACAAGTACTCCTGTTCTTTTAAAAACAGCACTCATTACTTTTTGCATCAAAAAAATAAACAGTAGCAAACAGGACATGATGGGGAAAGTTCATGCAAAAGCTGAGATATCTCATTGCTTCAGCCACAAGACAATAAAAGAGATTGGTTGAGACTTTTATGAGTTCTGACGGCCAATTCCACTGCTGCTGGCTGGCTGGCTCATAGGATTTACATAGCTCCTTCTCAAGTTTTATAACTTACTTCCCCCCGGAATTGTTAAGCTATTTTCCAGAGTCTCCTCAGAAGGGAAACCAGTCACTCTGGCAATGCAGGGCTAATGTGCTGCCCTCTTACTCTGCAGGGTCTGGCTTTGCCTGAGCTTCCACTATTCCCCATCAGACAGAATAAGAGTGAAGTTGATTTCTGTGAGTCAACAACTCTAATCAAACGAACTCTAAACATCAGGATGCCAAGTACCAGACTTTGCTCACAAACATTACTAAAGGCGGGCTCTTATTTCCTGAAATTAATGGAAAAACTTCAGATAAATCAAAATAAGAGTGCAACACGGAAGGGTGCAATGGGAAATTCTACCTACAGAGAGGCAGTGGGTCAGCATCAGACACCCAGTGTAGGGAAACCTACAGCACACACCACTTTTTCAGGATGGACAAAAATCAATCTGGCTCAACACTGGTGAAGAACTATATGCAATCATTCTTCCAATAAGCCCCCATACTGTCTCCCCTCAATTAATACTCGGTTTCTTTACTAACAACTGTTATAACTGAAATGGTCTTCCTGAGTGTAACCAATTATTTTAACTGAAATTTTTTGGGGCTTGATGGTACACAACAACATTGAGAAACTTTGGAGGGAGATAAGATTAAACTTCAAAGTATTTAGAAAAAAATCATCCTCAAACTTATGAATGAAGCCCCACTTCCCCAATTCTAGAATGAGCCAAATACTGCTGTTTGCCTTTTCACACAAACAAATGTGACCTCATCACTTCCATCCTCAAACTATACCACTGACTCCCAATTCATTTCAGTTCAAAGTTGTATTCTGTGTTTTCAATACCTCTATGGATTTACATTAACCTACTATATGTGAACCTTGTCTCTACCTCCCTTTCTGCACCATCTTATCATCTAGCACCAGTTTTCTCTCTGTCCTTCCACACACTACGAGTACAGGAAACTTCTGCTCTGTAGCTCCTGTTGTCTGGAAACACCTCTTGCATCTATCCAACTCACTGAATCTGCATCCCTCATTGCCTATACCTCCAAATTTTTCTTCCTATCTGTTAATTTCCTCTGTATGGCATTTGGGGACTATTTATATTGACAAGTTTATACTGTGTAGCACAACAAAGTTGTATAGTATGGACTATGACCTTTCTGAATCCCTCCTCAATGTGCTCCAACACACTTTTCCTAATTGTAGCCTTTCAGACCTCAATGCCTCTCTTTATCCTGGGTGCAAGCTTTCCAACTCCAAAGCACTCTCCATACAATCCTGAGCAAAGATCATAGAAGAACTCATGCACAACTGTTTCTATTGGCAATTGCTTTGTAACACAGGACTGAAACTGTAATCTTGGTTTTCATCTTTCAGCATAAGATTCATAGATTCCCAGTCCCGAAGGGACCATTGTGATCATCTAGTCTAACCTCCTGCATAACAAAGGCCATAGAAATTCCACAAAATAAATCCTAGAGCAGATCTTTTAGAAAAACATCTAATCTTGATTTAAAAATTGTCAGTGATGGAGAATCCACCATGACCCCTGGTAAATTGTTCCAGGTATTTGCTGAGTTCCTATTATTGCATTCCAAAGGCTTGATTTTGAACTACGTTTTTGTTCCCAGTATATTCAATGTGTCAGGTCCAGAGCCTAGCACTGCTATCAATTTATAATAAAACATTAGGGCAACCCCCATATAGACCAATGAGTTATGGTCTCTTGCTCAGCGCAGGCCACTGACTGAAATTCAATTGTCAGACCAGCCACTGACTGAGACTTTGGTAAATGCACCTGTCTCTACTATGACCCTTGTTTACCCATCTTCTTTGCTTGTCTGTTTATTCACTTGCTGCATTTTCTTAATCCAAGTTGTAAGTACTCTGGGGCACCGACTGTGTTGTTTGCATAGTGCCTCGTATAATGGGCCCTTAACCCCTGTTGAATGTCCGCAGGCAATACCGCAAAAATAATAACAGTATTAATAATTTCCACTGCCTGGCTAGATTAGTAGAAAACTAAATAACATGTAGAGAGGGTCTTTTTGAGCATAACTAATTTACCACAGAGACTGGTAAATTTGAATGAACACTCCCTTTTCTCCTGTGGGAAAATAGCTCTTTGTACTGAAGGTTAGTCTCTCAATAAAAGACTAGAGAAAGAACACAGTTCTATTTATTTATCACAGACCTGTGAGACATCTAAGCACTGTATAGTCATGACCAAATATAAGCCATTAACAATTTAAGAAAAAACAATCAGACAAATACAATATATAACCAGAAAGCAACACAGACCTCACTCTCCCAGAAGGATAAATTTCCAACCAATTAGAGGAATAACAAACCACAAAAAGGAATTGTCCTAATTCTGACTGAACCTAGGAACAGGGATTAAACTCAACCTTACATTGACCACAACTGCCAAGCAAAGACATGATTTAAGTGACAGTTGAAGTCCCTGAATAATGAACATGCCCAAGCCACTAGCAATTTCTTTAAAAGCTTTCCCCTATTCACAATATCATTTCAGTCTTGTGTGGTTGTGTTTCAACCAGCTCTGTGCCAGCCAAATAAAAACCATCAGCTAGAGTCTGATAGCTGAGACATTAGGTCAACCCGAAGAGGAAGTAGCTAATTGTGTACCATCATGTTACTGATGATGCTGTGATATGTACTCTCTGTATGATCTCATCCTGCAGTCCCATGCATGTTAGACAGTGGGACATACATCATGAAGCCCTGGAGATCATTTAGGTGAAGATGAGCAAGTGCCCATAATCACCCTTTGTGCCCTCCATTTCCATGATGAACACAGCATCTTGAGAGAAGCCACATAAGGGATGCACTCTTGTCCACATCATCATATGATCAACGGGTCAAAGGCTGTAGAAAGGGTCTAACAATCTGCAAGTATATTTTTTGTTTTTGCTCTTTAGCAAGGGATAAACTATCACATTAACCAAGATTGTTTCAATGCTACAACATGACCTAAAGTTGGACAAAGAAGCAATAGAGCTGATTTTAAAAGCAACAAAGTTCCAGAAGTGGAATTATCCTGATCTGGGGGAAGCTAGTGGACTGGCCTATCCTCCAGTTAGAGCGGAGAAGGGAAAAAGCAGTATTTATAATAGAATGTGAAAGACGCGAGAGTCAGATTTTAAGTTTTACCACTATTCCTCTCTTTTTCCACACAGTTTTTCCTACTTTCTTCCCCCCCACCTCCAAAAGAGAAGCTGTTAGTTGGCTCACCACAGTTATAATGAACTATGATGCCAGAAAACTTGATCATAACAACAGAAACGTCAACAAACTCATGGAAAAAGTCCAGGAAAGTTTAAAATAAATAAATAAAATAATATATATATGTATGTACACATACATAAAATGAAATGTGCCCTGGACTGAAATCTGTCTTTTCACCTTCATTCACATACAGTTTCATGAGACACGCCCTCCCATAAATGTGCATTCTATGGAAGCCAGTTACCTTGAATTCTGATGCCAACCTTCTAAGGGGAGGGAAGAATGTATTAAGTAATAGAAAGGGACTAAGCCAGACTGAAATAGTTACTGGGCAAGATCAGCAACTCTGACCAAACCTCTTTCTTGAGCATAGTTTAACAAAAAGATTTCTGGGCAGATAATCACTTGGCATTTTCTAACCTATAATCATGTTTAAAAACCACATTCTGGCTTCCTTGAGATATGTCATGGGAAGCTTAATATGAAGGGGCTCTGAAAGCTTGGAAATATTATCAATATGACCTCCTGGAGCACTGACAAATGCTTAAATTAAGTCATCCATTTTTCTTCTTAATTTTTTCTTAAATAAGTGGTTTCTCTGACTCTCACATGTTAGGACCCTATTTGTTTGTTGTACACCCAGCTAACCCTAAAAGAAAGAGAGGGAAACGTGTTGGACTGAGGACAAAATGTTTAATATCTCTAAGACCATGTCCTGCCTAAGCAGGAAGAAATTTGGAAATGAATTCTAGGGCTTCTCTATGGGGCAGCTCCCACTTCCTGGGCTTGGTTCCGTATTTCCCTTTTGTAAGGAAAGAGGGACAAAAGAGATTAGAACCATGCAGGTTGCTGTGACCAAAAGGATGCCAGCATCATTTTGACATCTACACATACATGCCCCAGCAGCCATTTTCCCATCCTCAGGGCAAACACCCACACTGTGATAAACTGATATGATTTATGGTCCAGGCATTGCAATAACAGGAACAAATCATGAATGCATGAGGAGCCATCACTGTTGCTTTTTTTCAAACTACAAATTAGGTCCTATATATTTAATTATGAAATGTTTGAAAAACTATGAATTCCATGCTGGGCAGCAGTGTTTGATCTTGGTGTCCAAAATGATTCTGGGGAAAATTCTGACGATGCTGCATTGATTAAAGAGGACTTTTCTGTGAAAAACTCAGGGGCAATAGCTGGCAATCTTTTAGATGTTCTTTTTTTTGAGAACAGGCTTCTGGGGGCAAAGAAGAATAAAAAAATTTTGTGCTGAAAGATTATCAGCATCTATATGCAACACTAGTGTTGTTATTTTTTGGAGGGAGGCCACAGAGGCGAGTAAGGAATATGAGAAAAAGTAATTTGAGTGGACACACCAGAAACCACTGTATGGGACTCATTACCAGGTAATTTTAAACCACTTCTCCATTCAAACTAAATATAGGAGAACAATGGGAAGTTTTAAGACAAGACAAGCAAACCAAAATAGAAAGAATGCTAAAACAGATGTACTCACATAAATATTAATTTATTTGCCAACTACACACTAACCAAAATCACTTATATAAAAGGTATTATGTTTATGAGACCACAGATATGGTTTCCATATATTTTCTGCTTTACTAAATCTCCCACATTCATCAGTTTTGAAGACTACTTCTTCACTTCCTACATCAAAATACATAGGCTACAAATGAAACATTAAAGAAAGTTGCAGGTATTTCCCTGGTAGCAACTAGCATCACTAGTCAACTACAGATACGGAAATCCAGGTGAGATAATGGTGCAATTAACATAAGAGACTAAGAAAAGGGTAAAAGAAGTAGGGAGCCAGTCTAAAAAAACAAATCTATAAGGGTAGGTCTTCACTACAAAAAGGGTGTGTTCTTAATTGGGTAAATTAACCTGCATTAGCTAAATTCAAATTAAAACAGCAATGAAGACATGGCAACTCAACTTTTAACTCAGGTTAGCAGCTTGAGTTCAACCCCAGGCTCCCCTATAAGCTTTAAATTGAGCAGCAAACCCAAGTTATAAACCAAGTTGCTTTGTTTTTCCTGTTTTTTTTAACCCAAGTTTGCAACACATCTAAATTTCGCAGCAAAGACATACCTATAAACTGCACCCATGCTCAATAGTTTCATTTGTACTGTGGATAGCACTGGCGGAGTTGCACTGTGTTAGGCCAATAAGAGGAGAACTTCTGAAAATGCTGTGAAGACAAGGGCCTTACTGACTTGCCCAGTGGACTGCATTAGTATGTTTGCAACATACAGCATCTTTACAGCCTATCAAACAACCCAATCACATTAACTAACAAACTGACATGCTTGAAATTGTTCATACACAACATTTTTTGATGACAATTGTTTTTTTATAAAAAACTTTTACAAAAAGCTTTTGTTTCTGTTTTTTTAAAATCCTTTCCCTTTATTCCTTTCTGCTTCCTGTTGCCACTTAAACTTTTTTAAACTTCCCCAACTTTGAAAAAGTTACAGAATGGAAAAAATAAAACTAACTCTGCCATACAGAACAGCAAAAAATAAAAAACCATACATAGCCTGAACAGTTATTTTTATTGTACTCAGTGGCAAAAAAGGGGGGGGGGAGGTAGAAAGGGGAAAACCCCAAACATCTGAAATTACAAAAAATCTGAACTTTTAGAAAAATATTTAACAAACAATTGTTCTGTTTCAAAGCCTATAACAATTACAATTTTTTGTGACATTTGTGACTGATTGGAGCCCCCTTTCAGGGTGCCATTGGATGTGGTGGGGTCCCACTGAGCCCGCCTCTCCTACCAGCCTAGGTTTCCCTTGCACTGTGTTCCTGTGACGGGCCCTCAAAGCCCCTTTCCAGCACACATAGGCAGGGACATACCCAGCTGTAGAATCACAAAGTCTGCGATCAGCTCTCTGTGGGAGGTCTCAGCTAGGGAACGCCCAGCATTCCTGTGCACACACTCTTTGCAGTGTGAACCCGAAATTATATTGTATTGCTCTGTACAGAGAGATCTGTACCATGCAAGCTCATAAAAATTGCCCCCTCCCTCAATGTGGAGGGATTTTTACCACCCCAGATATTAATTGCACAAATTAGGTTTTAAAATAAACAAAAAATAAGTTTAACTACAACAGGTAAATTTTAAGTGATTATAAGGGATAGCAAACAAATCAAAGCAGATTACTGAGCAACTAAAACAAAACATGCGAAGTAGACTTAATACATTAAAGAAACTGGCTACAAATAGTAATTTCTTACCCTAAATGTTGTTTTATGCAGGTTGCAAAGTTTCTTGAAGGTAAACTGTACTGCTTGCAGCTTAAATCTCAAGGTATTTCCTTCCCAAGCTGACCTCTCTCAGCCTGGTTCCCAGTCCTTCTCCCCAGATCAGTCTTAGGTGTCTACCGCAGACATCCTGGGCGGGGATTCAGTGAAGAACCGGCAAGTGTGATTAACTCACTCTCCAGCCTTAAATAGAATTTCCATATGCTGGGAATTTTTTGTTTCCCAGTCTGATCCACCCCCACCCCCTCTTAATGGAAAAACACTGAAAGCCCAAGATGGGGGTCTAGTACCAAGTGACATGATCACCTGACCCTGTAGTGTCAAAGCAGCAACCTAGGAAGCATACTGTCTGGTGGGCATTCCCCAAGTGTACACACAGTTGTGATGGTTACATATCAATATTCCTAACTTCAGATACAGAAATGATACATGCATACAAATTGGATAATCACATTCAGCAAATCATAACCTTTCCAATACCTCACATTACCTATCTTGCATAAAACATATCTTAGTTATGCCATATTAATATTATAAAAATATTTTTATGAAGAATATGGGGTGCAGCGTCACAACATTGTTTTCCTTGTTTTGACCAGTTCTAACAATAAAGCCTATTGCTTGAAACGGATTCTTTTTCTTTGCTGTTTTAAATATGGAAGTAACTGAAGGTCATCACCATTACGTGGTTGTTCAAGTGCACATGAAATTCACTTATGAAAGCACACAAAATGAAAGAATGTTTCCTATTGGGTGGAGACACCATACCTTTCCTGTTAGGTCTTGTCTATCCACAAAAAGTGTGCCAATACAGATAAAATGGTGCAACTCCTCCCACTGTGGACATAGTTGTACCTGTAAAAAGGTGCTTATACAGGTATAGCTTATTCCTATAAATTTAGAGAAATAAGGTATACCAATATAAGGCGCTTTTATACAGACATATCTGCACCCATATTTTACCAATTTAACTTTCAGTAAAAATCACACACCTAATCAAAATAGTTAAATTGGTATAAGTCCCCCCAAATGGTCACTAACCTTTCCGTAACTGTTGTTCTTCGAGATGTGTTGCTCATGTCCATTCCACGTTAGGTGAGCTTGTGCTGTGTATACCGTTGCCGGATATTTTCCCCTCAGTGGTGTCCGTCAGGCCAGCTCTAGCGCCCTCTGATGCCATGTGTTCATTCACCGGTACAAGGGGCCTGGCTGGTCCTGTAACCCCCTCAGTTTCTTTTTGCCAGCAAACTCCAACAGACGGGCAGGAGGATTGATCATGAAATGGACATGTGCAACACATCTCAAAGAACAACAGTTACGGAAAAGTTAGTAATCGTTTTTAATTCAACTGCTTGCTTGTGTCCATTTGACGTTAGGTGACTCCCAAGCAATACCTGAGGAGGTGGGCTCAGAGTTCATGGACTTGAGGGTTGCAATACAGCTCTATCGAACTTAGCATCATCCATAGCTTGCTGGGTAATGGCATAGCGGGAGCAGAAAGTATGTACGGACGACCAGGTCGCTGCCCTGCAGATGTCTTGAATGGGGACCTGGGCCAGAAATGCCGCTGATGAAGCCTGATCTCTCATCGAATGAGCTGTCAAGATGACAGGTGGTGGGATGCCCGCCTGCTCATAGCACATGTGAATGCGGGAAGTGATTCAGAAAGAAATTCTCTGGGTCAAGACTGGTAGGCCTTTCATCCTGTCTGCTACTACCATAATGAGCCATGAAGATTTATGGCACGGCTTGGTTCTCTCAACGTAGAAGGCTAGAAAGCGTCTAACGTCCAGTATATGGAGATGCTACTCCTTCACATTCTTGTGCAGTTTTGGAAAGAAAATGGGCAGGAAAATATCCTAATTACTATGAAACTCTGAGAACACCTTTGGGAGGAACACAGGGTGGTTGCATAGTTGAACCATGTCCTAATATATGGGGGTTCTGACGTAAGGGCTCTGATTTCTGAGACCCTTCTGGCCAAGGTAGTCACCACCAGGAAGGAGACCTTCCAGGGTAGGTACAACAGAGGGCATGATGCCAGAGTCTCAACAGGACCAGGTTTAGGTCCCATGCAGGGCCAGGCTTACGAATTTGAGGGTAAAGTCTCTTTAGACCCTTAAGCAAATGAATGGACATTTCATGAGAGAAGACTGACCTAACATCCATCAGATGGTGGAAGGCTGAGATTACTGCTAGATGCACCTTGGTCGATGAAATGGATAGGCCTTGTTGCTTCAGATGGAACAGATATTCCAGCACAGACTGGAGGGGTGACCGGGTTTGTGGGAGGCTTCCTTGGGAAGACCACACCGAGAATTTCTTCCATTTGGCAAGATAAGTTGCTCTAGTAGACAGGTTTCTACTACCTAGCAAGACCTAGTGGACTTGTTCCGATCAGGCCAGCTCTGCCGGACTCAACCATGGAGCTTCCACGCAGTCAGGTGGAGGGCCTTAAGGTTTGTGTGGAGCAAACAGCAGCGATCTTGCAAGATCAGGTCCAGGAGGGGTGCGAGAGGCAGTGGGGTCGCTACTGAGAGACCAAGTAGCATGATGAACCAATGTTGGTGTAGCCATATAGGGGCTATAAGAATAACCCTTGCTTTGTCTCACTTGACTTTCAGACGGACCATGTGTACCAGAGGAATAGGAGGAAATGTGTAGAACAGAAGCGCTGTCCATGGGAGTAGGAAGGCATCTGGAAGAAAGCCCATGCCATCACCATACAGCAAGCAGAACAGCTGACATTTCCTGTTCTGCTTGGCTGAGAACAGGTCTACATGGGAAAACCCCAACCTCTGGAAGATGGATGTGGTTACTTTGGAACAGGGCCGGCTCCAGGGTTTTGGCCACCCCAAGCAGCCAAAAAAAAAAAAAAAAAAAAAAAAAAGCCATGATTGCGATCTGCAGCAGCAATTCGGCGGAAGGTCCTTCGCTCCCAGCGGGAGTGAGGGACCATCCGCCGAATTGCTGGACCTGCCGCCCCTCTCCAGAGTGGTCGCCCCAAGCATCTGCTTGCCAAGCTGGTGCCTGGAGCCGGCCCTGCTTCGGGATGAAGGGACCAGTCATGGTAAGAAGAGGAAGACCTGCTGAGGTGATCGGCCAGAGTGTTCTGGCTCCCGGAAGGTGGAAAGCTTTGAGGTGAATGGAGTGAAGTCCCACAGGCGAATGGCCTCTTGACATGGGGTAGATGAGCATGCGCCTCCCTGTCTGTTGCTGTAAAACATGGCTGCTGTGTTGTCCATGAGCACTCATACAACTTTGCCCATGATCTCAGGTAGGAACACCTGGCATGCTCAGCAGACTGCCCTGAGTGCTCTGATGTTTCTGTGCAAGGAGAGTTCTTCCTGTGACCACAGGCTCTGAGGTCTGAAGTGCGAAATTAGGGATACTACTGGTTGGGGTGAAAAGGGAATGCCATATACACTGATTGGGGATCCCATCATCAGTTGAGGGAGGTGAGGACCAGGGCAGGAACTGCAAGCACAGAGTCCAGGTGGCAATGGCTCAGTGAGTATACCAAGGCCAGCCAACCTTGAAGTGGTCTGAGGCACAGTCTTGTGTGTTGTACTACATAAGTGCACATGGCCATGTGACCTAAAGCTTTGAGGCAAAAATGGGAGGTTGTGAATGGGTGGGCCTTCACCTTGCATATCAGAGCCAATATTGTCTGGAAGCAAGCCTCTGGGAGGAAGGGTCTGGCCCGGATAGAATCGAGCACTGCACTGATAAACTCTATCCTCTGGACAGGGACAAAAGTTGACTTTTGCTTGTTTATCAATAAGCCTCGGGCACGGAAGGTAGCTTGGACCAGTCTGATTCTGGCTTTAACCTGGGCCTTGGACCAGCCCTTGATCAGCCAGTCGTTGAGGTAAGAGTAGACTTGAATGCTTTGCCTTCTGAGGAAGGCCACCAACACCGCCATGCATTTTGTGAAAACCAGAAGGGCTGCTGACAGGTCAAAGGACAGGATGGTGAATTGGTAGTGGGTCTGGTTTACGATGAACCTGAGACCTTCTGTGGCTCTGGAAGATAGAGATCTGGAAATAGGCATCTTTCAAGTCAAGGGTGGGGTACCAGTCACCTTGATCTAGGGAGGGAATAATGGAGTACAGGGAGACCATGTGGAACATCAGCTTCTTGAGATAGCTGTTGAGACGATGCAGGTCTAGGATGGGTCCTTCGGGATTAGGAAATAGCGGGAGTAAAACCCTTTCCCTCTCAAGTTCTGAGGCAGCTCCTCCACAACTCCTACCCTACGTTGCACTTTCTGGACTAGAAGTCGCTCATGAGAAGGGTCTCTGAAGAGGGACGGGGATTGGAAGTGGCAGCAAACTGAAAGGTGTAACCTTCCTCCACTGTACTCAGCACCCAACAGTTCCGCCGAGCTGAACTAAGATAGTCGGTCTAAAAACAATGGGTGGGGGGGGGGGGGGGGGGGGGGTGATTAGGATTCAGTATAGGAACTGCTGCAATGCCCTCAGGTGCCCCTTCAAAAGTTCTGCTTGGGGCCTCCCGGATATCTGTGGAAGCCTGGCAACAAGGCTGAGATGGAAGTGGACGGTTGCCTATGCTTATAACCTCTGCTCTTTTTTTTTTAAAAAAAAAACAGGTCTTGGCGAGGTGGTAGAGCTGAGAAGTGGGCTGGTTGCTGAGATGTGAAATGCTTCCTCAAAGGTGCTGGAGAGTAGAGGCCCTGGGATCTGAGGGTAGCTCTGGAATCTTTCAGGCCATGGAGTTTCAAATCCATCTGTTCAGAGAAGAGGGAGGTTCCCTCAAACAGAAAATCCTGAATGGATTGTTGAACCTCCGGTGTCAGCCCCAAGATTTGGAGCCAGGAGCACCTTCTCATGACCACAGCTGATGCTATTGTTCTGTCACCGTGTCAGCTGTGTCTAAGGTCACCTGGAGGAAGACCCTGGCTATGATCTTTCTTCCTCCATCAGAGCGGAGAACTCTTGCCTGGACACCTGGGGAAGCGAGCCCTTAAACTCTGCCATTGAGTCCCAGACACTTTAATCATACCTCTCAAGCAAGGCCTGCTGGTTGGAGATGCAAAACTGTAACCCACCAGTAGAATAAATCTTTCTACCAAACAGGTCCAGCTTCGAGTCCTTTGGCTTGGGGAGGTCGCACCTTGCTGTACCTGCCTATCTCTTTCATTGGCTGCTGTGACCCCAAGGGACCTGGGAGGGGGATGAGAATATAGATATTCATACCCCTTGGCAGAACATAGTATTTCTTCTCTGCTCTTTTTGAAGTCGGGGGCAGAGACAAAGGGGTCTGCCATAGGGACCTGACTGGATCCATAATGGCCTCATGGAGGGATAGGGCCATCAGGTTGTGTGAGGACTCTTTAAGAACCTTCACCTCTAGCCCCAAGTTAGAAACCACCCTTTTCAATAGCTCCTGGTGAGCTCTAGAGTTGTCCTGTAGTGCCAAGCTGTTTGGTCCTGACACAGCTTCGTCTGGAGAGAAGAAGGCGGCCTGCACCGGCAGGGGGCCTTCCTCCTCTTCTTCTGCAGTGACCACATCACACAGGCCTAAGTCCTGAGTGTCGGTACTGGGCTTGGTACTGGAGTCCAAGTTGGGTGCCGGATGGTGTGGCAGAAGCGTCCTTTTCTTGGACACCACCGAGTAAAATGGCTGGAAGGCAGTCACTGTCTCAGGGGAAATTCCCACAGATTCGAAAATGGCCATTGGACCTGCATAGGTCACTGGCCTCTGTGCCAGGTGCCTGGGGAGGCCCTGTGGAGACCCTGGGGATGTGGTACCCTTCACTTCTGCTGGCTAGTGCCAAGGGTTCAGGGATGACTGCCAGAGCAGTGAAGTCTTTGTCGATATCAGCAGGGCAGCTTTTCCTGTGGTCAGTACTTGAGGACCTGGTGCCAGATAAGAGCTTGGGGCAAAATGCTCCCTTTTGCGTGACTATCTCGCTGGTGCCAGAAGTTGCCCTGCTGGGGCTGGAGGTATCAGGAGAGTCATCAGTTCCCAGGCTGCTGTGAAGGCCTTGGGTGGACGGCATCACAATCCCATTGGTGCCACAATGTCCTCCCAGTGTCGGTGGATGGTTCTGTGAGCAGGGCAGAGTTGACAGTGCCGCTTATGGAACGTGGGTGGAGGAATGGCGTAATGCAGATCACACTCCGCTGGACCCCCCTTGCTTATCCTTCCTCAGTTATGGGGAGCGTCCCCTCTCAGACCGTTATTTCTTGTGCTTCTTTCTCGGCACAGGTGAAGGCGAACAATGCCTGTGCTGCTGGAGGAGCACTCCGCACTGATGTCGAGGTATTCAGTGCCAAGTCCAACCATCTTGGCTCTGATGCTGGTCTGAGCATGGCTTCCATCAGGATAGCCCTTAGTCTAGCTTCCTTGTTCTTTTTTATATGATGCTTGATCTCACGGCAGATCTGGCAACACTCTCATATGTGGGTTTCCCTCAAACACTTCAGACAGCTGGAGTGTGGGTTGCTCACTGACATGGACTTGCTGCAGGATGCACAGGGTTTGAAGCCTGGAGACTAGGGCATGCCTGGCCCCAGGGCCGGATGATGCCCCTCTAAGCTAAATTAGGGAGTCTAACTATATACACTACTACTAAAGAATAAAGGTAACTGAACTCGAAAAAGAAAGGAGGGAATAATAGCACCACTGATTGAACACCTTGCTGAGGCAAGAGAAGTTGTTCTAACGACTGCCATGGGCAGTAAGAAGGAACTGAGAGGTTTGGGGCCAGCTGGGCCCCTTATACCGGCGCACGAGCGTGCAGCATCAGAGGGTTCTAGAGCTGGCCCGATAGATAACACTGAGGGAAAAATCTCTGGCAACCGTGTATGTGGCGCACGCACACCTAATGTGGAATGGACATGCACAAGCACTCGAAGAAGAATGAGTGTTTAGACCAGGCCTTAGAACGAAATGTTACTAAGCATTTATTTAATGAAACACTAGGTTTCAATCATGGACTACAGAGGATTCTGTGTTCATGATCTCCCCCTGCGCAATCCCCTAATCACATAAATGATGATCAGAGAGATTTACTCTCTAAGAATGTGTTCTCCTTGCAAACAATAAGGATAGTGCAAGATCCAGAAGCTCTTATAATTGTTTTTAACAAACCAACCAACCAACACCACAGACTAAGGATTTCATGTTCATAATCCCATTGGGCTCTTACTGAAAACCAGTAAAACCTCAAACTGTCATTAAGTCTGACAGGAATATGTCAGTCAAGGAAAAGGGTCTTGGTTCTACGGCATATTCACTTCAGAAGTCTGCTAGGTATACACAAGGAATACTTCGGCTATCACACTAACCTACAGCACTTTTTCATAATTTTATGCTTGTACATACATACTACGAATGCCTATGTGTAGGGTCAACTGGAAGGAGAAGGGGTTATCTTATATTAGAACTGAAAGGCTCTGCAGCTACAGGAACAAGTGATATGTTATGATAGATGATGAAAGTATAAACATGAATAGCGAAACAACAACAATAACAATAGAAAAAAAAACGTGACAAAAAAATAATGCCTTTAAAACTATTTTTTTCATGCAAAAACTAACTCAGAAGCCTTCATGACTGAATGTTATGGTTAAGAACAGCTAGCAAATGTTGCCAGAAGTCAGGACTAACATCAGCTGCAAGAATTAAGTTCTGCAGAATTTAATTTGGTATGTTAAAGAAGACTCACATTTTATATTTGTATTTGATAAACAGTTGTATGTTCCAGCCCTGTTTCTGTCACTGCCTCTATCCGAGTGCACTGCCTGGTGACCGCAGCCAGCAACTGAACCCTCTATAGGGCTGCAGTGCTGTGAGTAACACAGTATATAAACTTCTCTAATATCCACTGGTGATAAGTTACATTTCTGACATTCATCCAGGAAAGTATACCTGTTAACTTCGCTTTAGATGGATTCTATTACAAAGTGAAAATCTTGGCAAGAACAGGGGTGAGACTTGCCCACTGTCTGGGTCCCTTTCCCATCCGGCCAACCGGGCAGACTTTTTAGTTCATTATCACCTCATCAGTGTTCCTGTCAGCTGCCAACAGTGAAAAAGACAAGCCACTCGCTAATTCCTGGCCTTTCTGCCTCCTGTCAAGCAACAGTAAATCCAGAACAGATGGATGCTCTTTAACCCCCTACATCCAACTGCCCTCTCTAATCAGTCCAATCAATCCAATCAACTCAGAACAAGAAATGACTGACGGACACTAGATATACCACCAAAAAAGGCACCAGAAAAGCTGCTCAAGAGCTTCATTGTTACAAGTCAGATCATGAAGAGAACAGGAACACTGACCCACCTTTGATATACTAATGATGAGAGAGACAGTCAAAGTGCACTAAGTTTAGCAGGTAAAAACAGCAGGAGGGATGAAAAGGGGGAAAACCAGTGGATGAAGGGATTATGTGATGTGGGGAGATAATTAACCATTCAGGATCCCAATTAAGCGTTTGTTTTATTATGCAGGCCCCTTTGTTTCTTTTCTCTTTTTAAGTGGGTACAATTCCTTAATCTTCCCCAGGGTATAGCTTTGCCCTGGCTGGTTCTTGCCTGCATTCCAAAGTGTGCTGCTTTATTCATACAGTCAGGACATAATATAGGCTTGTAATGTAAAGCTTGGACCGGTGGGGAATGTTCCTAGGCAGGCAACTCTTGTATTGGGGCAGCACATCAGGAGGATTTCTTCTACCTTCCTCTTTGCAGACACATTTAATTAGCAAGGTCTAAACACTGCATGTGAAATATTTCTATAGTCTGAATACTGCAAACTGTAAGGCAGTGGAGATGAAGGTTTGATATGTACAGACCTTTCATGGCATTTTAATTATCCTGATGTATTTCACAAGACAATAATAAAAATACTACTACTTTGCACTTCTCTAGTCTTGCATCCAGAGACCTCAAAAAAGCTTTACACACATTAATGAATGAAAGAAAACATTCACAGAACCTATATGGCAATGCAGTATTATCTTCATTTTACAGATGGGGAAACAGAAGTTCCAAGATGGAAGTGACTTGGCCAAGGTCACAGAGAATCTGTAGTAGTACTGGGAACAGGATTGAGAACTGCTGTCTTTCAGTCCTGGGTTTTAACCACTAGACAATGAGTTCAACAAAAATGAGTTCAAAGGACAGTAACAGAAATAAGACATTTGTAATAGTAAGGAATATGGCTAGGGAAAGTTCAGATGTGAGTATAGCCGTGGAAAAGACCATACCTCCATATTCATATTTCTGGGCTTGGTACTGGAGTCCAAGTTGGGTGCCGGATGGTGTGGCATGCTCAGCAGACTGCCCTGAGTGCTCTGATGTTTCTGTGCAAGGAGAGTTCTTCCTGTGACCACAGGCTCTGAGGTCTGAAGTGCGAAATTAGATACAGATGACCATGGAACCAACCCTACTGTCCTAGATCAGAGACGTGGCAGGAATTAGCAAGATCACATTGATGGCTTCAATCATACTTCTCAGACTATGCTTAGAGCATTACGATGGGCACCTGCTATTAGCCTCCAGAGATCTCACCTGTGAATTCTCACAGGTATCCATCCTCTCCTTGACCCTCTTCAACACCTATATGAAATCATGGGGTGGGGGAAGGTAGTGAAGTGGTTGTGAAACAGCATGAACTAAAAAGCCAGAAACACACAAGTGACATCCTGCCCTACATTACCTTCACATCAGATGTAAGCAGCAACAAACCCCCTGCTATTCAAGGGCTAGACTGAGATCAGCAGTTGGATGAAAAGCAGCTGATTAAAGCTGAATCCTGGAAAAGCTAAGATGATGTTGGTGGGAATAAGGAAACATTTAGAAATATTCACCACTTCTATAAACATTACACTACACTGAGAGCATCTGAGCTCATTTAAATTAGTCTGCAGTCTTGGTGTCCACCTGGAGCCCTCACTGCTTATAGTTTTCCCAGTAGCCATGGTTATGAAAAATATCCCGTCAATAGATGGCTAGTAAGAAAACTGTATCCCTTCCTGTTGGATTTGGACTTAGCCATGGCCATCCATGCATTTATGACATCTAGGCTTGATTACTGTAATTCTCTGTACCTAGATATGAAACCACTAACCTTAAAAAAGTTAAAATAGATTTAGCACACAACAGCTCATCTTCTCAGGAACTTTCACTGCTTAAAGCATATCACTACATTGCTCCGCTCTCTTATCTGACTCCCCACTGAATACTAGTTAAAATTCAAAATTATCCTCATCTTCAAAGCTTTCAGTGAGACAGGCCCACATATGATCATGACCTCAATGACAGCTATGTTCTTCTGGAATAACAGAATTGTCAGTGTGATGCTGATAGACCAGTTGAGAGCACTTGCCAACAAGGCTTTAGGCCTCCGCCAGGCACTGACAGATTCATTGCTGGAAACCAATCTGTTTCACCTGTGTGCTAATATGGTTAAGATGGTTTAGTGTTTAGACTTTATGAAATGCTTGTAAATTGCTGCCTGCATTAATCTCACACTACCTTTATCACGTGTTATAAGGTAATATTTACATTTTGCTTTTTTAACAGTAAAAAATGTTTGCTCTGAAATTGAGAACCAAGTCAGAAGGGATCATCTCCTGCCTTTCAAGAAGACCTATCAAAACTAAATGGGCTACTGTGGGACATCACAATACAAAGACTTTGTTAATTGCCCCCTCACAATCATGAAGAGGCTACGTGCAAAAGGACTTATCCCATCAGCTTGAATTCTGGAAGAAGGAAATAAAAACAGCTGACAAGAAAATGTTTCATCTTTTGCTGTTTGGGCTTTCACAGGGCCAGAGCGATGGAACAGAAGCAGAGATCCCAGGACCAAGCTGGGTTAGCTCTAAAAGACATTCAGCGCTGACAGATTACTACACTCTGTCACCTTTTGAAATCACAGACTAACTTATTTGCTTATACATGTTTGTCTGCTTTAACCTTATAACAACGCTCTCATTTTTTTTTCTTAGTTAATAAATCCTTAGAAAGTTTACTATAAGAATGGTACTACAAGCATTGCCTTTGATGTGAAATTTAAGATATAAATTGACCTGGGGTAAGTGACTTGTCTCTTGGGACATCTGAATATTTTGTGATCTTTCGTGTATATCGACCATGGTAAGACTGTTATAGTGCTTTAGAAGTTCACATCTGCTGCTGGGTTGTTGAAATCTAATGATAGAACACAACCATTTTGGGGTCTCTGTCCTGCTTCTTGACTGTCTGCCTCAGACTGGCACCCATGGTCATGAGCCATTCCAGACAACGTGACAGTCCCCTCTAGTGCAAGACTTGTGTGTGAATGAGAAAGAGGTCTCTTGGTAACTGGTCCAGGAATTTGGCACTCGCTCCCAGAAGATATGAGGATACAAACCTTTGCACCTTTAGAATAAAACAGAAACGCTACTCCTTCAAACTAGCCTTTCCCAAACCACTCTTATAATGAACAAAATGGATAACAACAAAAAGGACAAAAGCCCTAACCCCAATTCCTGGTGACTGTTCAAGAGCGTGCGTGTGTGAGAGAGAAATGTTTTGTGTGTGTTTACTCTATAATTTTGTGAAGTGCTCAGACACCATGGGGAAAATTTTGTCAAATGCTTAGATACCATGGTGGTGGGTGTTGTATAAGCTCCTCAATAGAGGAAGAAAGAATCAGTTTGAGAAAAGATTATCCAAGGGAGAGAAAATGTCTGTCTAACAAATACAAATAGAAATCTTACAAAGAGACAGGGATCTCTTTTTCTCAGTCAAATAGTAATGGACTTAAGCTGTAGCAGGCAGATTTAGATTAACTATTAGGAAAAAGTAAGTACAGTTTAGTGATGGAAAGAGCTATCAAGGAATACTGTGGACTCACCATCACTGAAGATGATGAAGGCTAATCTTGAGCCAGATACTAGGGATGCTTTAGGAATAAATTAAGACAGTCTTTCTGCAATATTGGAGGATACAGTAGGGTTCAGCAAAAGTCTCTTCCAATCACTAGGATTCTAGTCACAGATATCGTGCGGGAGTAGTGTGAGAACCAGTGCGGTGGGATAAGACATTGCAAAGCATATGGGAAAGTGTGCAATCTGAAATATGTGATGAGAATAGTGAATCCTATTCCCTGTGGAATACTGGTTGAAACCATAGTAAAGAACAGAATTATCAGACACATAGGTAAACACGGTTGTGACGTTCTGTACCTCGGGGGAATACCTTGTACCCCCATGTTCATCCTTATAAAATGATTGTGTGGTATCCAATGCAAAGTTTGTCATGTCGGGTGTCTTCGGAAGGCTCATGATGCACTGAGCATTGTTGTTATAGTACTGTTATAGTAATTGTTGTTATAGTAATGTTATAGATTGTAATTGCATGTATATAGTTATGAGGCTGAAAAATGTGTCCTCATGGCTTAAAACAAGCCCAGCCAAAACTCTCCAAGAGCAGAGGGGCAGTTCATACCTCATCAGGGCATGTATGGGACAATCCCAGCCCAGCCTCACAGGAACAAAGGACACTGGCCGAGGCAGCAACAAAGGATCTGTTGGACTCTCGAGTGAGTCACCCCTCTTCCTTTGGTCAGTTTGGGACTACGATGAGATAATGCTCACTGACTCTGAAGGGGGGGGGCAAAGCCAAGAGGGAAGAAAAAACATGATAAAAGGGAGAGATGTTTGCCATGCTCTTCCTCTCTCTTCCGAACTCCATCTACAGACATCACCGCCAAGTGACTCAAGCGCTGATCAAAGGGGTGAGCCTGGCTGAAGGGCAACCAGCCAGCCTGTGGTGAGAGGCATTTAAGTTTGTAATGGCACTGAAGGATCAGCTTAGAATGCATTTAGCTTTTATTTCATTTGACCAAATCTGACTTGTTATGCTTTGACTTATAATCACTTAAAATCTATCTTTGTAGTTAATAAATTTGTTTGTTTATTCTACCTGAAGCAGTGTGTTTGGTTTGAAGCATATTACAGACTCCCCTTGGGATAACAAGCCTGGTACATATCAATTTCTTTGTTAAATTGACCAACTCATATAAGTTTGCAGTGTCCAGCAGGCATAACTGGACACTGCAAGACAGAGGTTCCTAGAGTTGTGTCTGGGACCAGAGATATTGGCTAGTGTCATTTGGTTGCACAATCCAAGCAGTTTACATGCCAGAGGCTGTGTGTGAACAGCCCAGGAGTGAGGGTTCTCACAGCAGAGCAGGGTAAGGCTGGCTCCCAGAGTCGAGGACTGGAGTGACCTAGCAGATCACCGGTCCAGATAACACCAGGGAATGTCACAATGGTATGTTGGGGAAAAGCCAACACGACTTTTGTAAAGGAAAATCCTGCCTCACCAATCTATTAGAATTCTTTGAGGGGGTCAACAAGCATGTGGACAAGTGTGATTCTGTTGATATAGTATACTTGGACTTTCAGAAAGCCTTTGACAAGGTCCCACACTAAAGGCTCTTAAGCACAGCAAGCTGTCATAGGATAAGAGCAACAGGCCTCTTGTGGATCAGTAATTGGTTAAAAGCTAGGAAACAAAGGGTAGGAATAAATGGTCAGTTTCACAGTGGAAAGTAGCAAATAGCATAGTTCCCCAATCTTGGAGTCACTCTCTGAAAACATCGGCTCAGTGTACAGCAGCAGTCAAAAAAGCTAACAGAATGTTAAGGAAACATTAGGAAAGAGCATAAAACTGAAAATACCATAATACCACTATGTAACGGCAACAAAAATGATTAGGGATATGGAGCCACTTCCATATGAGGAGAGAATAAAAGGACTGGGATTGTTAAGCTTGGAAAAGAGATAACTAAGGGGGGGATATGATAGAGGTCTATAAAAGCATGTATGGTGTGGAGAAAGTGAATAGCTAAGTATTAGTTAAGCCTTCACATAACAGAAGAACCAGGGGTCACACAATGAAATTAATAGGCAGCAGGTTTAAAACAAACATAAGGAAATACTTCATCACAGAATGCACCTGTGGAATTCATTTCCAGAGGATGTTGTGAAGGTCAGAAGTATAACTTGGTTCAAAAAAGAATGACACATGTCCACGGAGTATAGGTCCATATGTGGCTATTAACCAAGACAGTCAGGGATGTAACCCCATGCTCCGAGTGTCCCTAAACCTTTGAGTGCCGAAAGCTGGGACTGGACAACGGGGGATGAATCACTTGATAATTGCCCTGTTCTGTTCATTCCCTCTGAAGCATCCGGAGCTGACCATAGTTTGGAATTCAGTGGTGAGTGATGAGGAGAAATATTCAGAAATTGCAGAGTTTAGGCATATTAGAAAAACAGCTATTACCAATACTTCCTGCCTCATATCTAGAACATCTACATACATGTACTTCCAAGTACGCAGGACTTCTCCAGATTACAATTTTTCCTACTCAGTTTTAGCTTTTTTTTAAAACACAACACAGAATACCAAAAATGGTGGGATAGATCCTAGTTACACTACCTTACATTAGCTACCTGGCTAAAAGTCAGCTGTGGGAATCAGACATTATGAACATCTGATCAAATGCTAGACCAATCCTAGCACATCTCTGCTTTAAATTACATTTTGGCAAAAACCAGGAAGCAGTTTTGTTGCTTCTGAGGTCTCTGGCCATTGGAAAGAGTCTGAATACTGTTTTGAGAACTTTAACCAATTTACCTTAAGATTTAAATAGTATGTGAAGTACTAACACTCACTTGGCTAACCTTGGCTTGGAACATCTCATTAACAGAAGGACAATTTTAACCTATGACAGGTTTCAGGGTAGCAGCCGTGTTAGTCTGTATCCTCAAAAAGAACAGGATGAAGTGGTTGTAGCCCACGAAAGCTTATGCTCTAATAAATTTGTTAGTCTCTAAGGTGCCACAAGTACTCCTGTTAATTTTAATCTAGTATCAGAGGGGTAGCCGTGTTAGTCTGAATCTGTAAAAAGATTCATCTTACAGCAAAAAAACTTCAGGACCAGACTCCAAAGAGAAACTGCTGAGCTCCAGTTCATTTGCAAATTTGACACCATCAGATCAGGATTAAACAAAGACTGTGAATGGCTATCCAACTACAGAAGCAGTTTCTCCTCCCTTGGTGTTCACACCTCAACTGCTAGCAGAGCACCTCACCCTCCCTGATTGAACTAACCTCGTTATCTCCATACTGATTTATACCTGCCTCTGGAAATTTCCATTACTTGCATCTGAAGAAGTGAGGTTCTTATCCACGAAAGCTTATGCTCCCAATACTTCTGTTAGTCTTAAAGGTGCCACAGGACCCTCTGTTGCTTTTAACCTAGTAGTTATCTTTAAGAATGCTTTTTTCAAGAGAAAGTTAAAATAATGCTTTGATAGCCTTATGGCTATGAATTAGGGCAATGTTGGAAAAGGGCACTTCCATTGAATATCCAGTGTTGTTATGCTGCACAAGAGACTGACCATTACTCAGATGCAGACAGTGGTAACCTTCTGTAAAGCTGTGAGTTATGGGAGGAGAAACAGCATAGCACATGAGATTTCCCAGTAACACAATATCAATAAGGGTGTAGAGAAGACATCAAAGGGAAACCCAAAAGGCTCTGGATAATCTATATTTATTCAGGAAGATGTATTCTTGCTGTAATTATAGTGTAAATTAATAGTTAAAGACAGCAGCTGGAAATGTTGCCCTCCCACAGTTTACAGCACTGAAGAACTTTCCACCTGAGCAAAAATCACAAGAAGTTCTTAGACAGAGCCTACCAGAGTCAGAGCTTTCTCAGTTACCACTGATTTAAACAGATATTGAGGACACTCAACATTTTGAAGGACTGATCCCTATTGCTATGTCTACTGCTTATGTCAGTGTGTAGGGATCATGCACTATAGGTGTGGCTACATACAGCAGAGAAAGGCAGGCTGTTTCCACACTTGTCACTGCGGTTTGGCAGCTCTCCGGTGCGAGAGCCTTTCACTGCAGCAAGGAAAGGCTCCAGCAAGGGGGAGGCAATGTGACACTACGCTGTTATAAATAGCCTGTAGATGTCAGAAGCACTGCTTGGGCATGTAGACAGCCATGTAGGATATGTATACTGGGGGTTGAGGAATGTAGAGCACTCTACTCTTCTCACCTAAGAGGGCCTCAATGTCTACATTACTATTTATACCCATGCTAGTTGGACGTGCAGTGTGTGTACTTTACATGCCACCATAAGTGTAGATATACTCTAAGTTTGCTTGAGGACAAATAGGGGTAACACCAAGCTCTGACTCTATTGCTATTAGAATTCAGATATTTTAATTTAACAATTCAGAATCCCTGGGCTCTTCGTGCTTCTGTAGTATCATAGTATATATTTTTAAATAAAATATGTCTTGCATACTTTACAAAGTCTTCTTATGTGGTTTGCTTTCCCAGGAACATTTCAGCTGGATATGCAGACAAATTGACAAACACATCTGGTACAGAGGGCAACCTTAAAAAAGTTCCACTGGTTTCAAAGGGTCTACTGTTTCCAGAGATGATGATCTTATTTTTAAAATGGGAACTTCCATTAGAACCAGCAAAATCTTTAAAAACCAATAGAACTTTTAAAGTATACTCACTATACATACAGACACATATAGCAGGATCAGCAACGTCTATATATTATAGACTCATAAACTTTAAGGCCAGAAGGGACCAACCTGGATACATAACTTGATGACTGCACGTCCAATCTGGAGTTTTCCCTTCAAATTGCTCCACATTTCCAGTCAGGTTTGTGGGAATTTTGCTGTGCAATACTGAGTAATCACTGGACTGTGGAGTGTCTGGAATCCCCTCCTCCTTTTGCTTGTTATTTTTTTCCAGATATTGCAAACAGAAAGCTACATAACTCATACATTAACTAAAATAAACATTTACAGGATACTTGCCCCTGATGTCAAAGTAAACCCAGGGGCTACACTCCCCAGTGATTCATTCAGCCTTAATCAGAACATTGTTTTCTTGAATAAGAAGAAAGCACCAAACCCTATAATAAAAGTCCCTTAAAACCTGTTTAAGTTTCCACTGAAATACAAACTGGGGAATGAGCTCACCTCACTTCCCTGTAAATGTAAATCTTAAATTGGAGTGAAACAGCTACAGACAAAAAAGTTTCTGAGTGACCTTTTTAATGCAATGTTTACAGCAAGGATGGTAATCACTGGAAGTCCAAACATTTTCCCCCTTCTGAAATGAACAGTTGTAATATTACAAGTGGATTGCCCACCTACTCATCAGTGCAAATGGACTTTTGGTTAAGACACATTACTTGGAATTATAAGACCTGCAGTTAATTTCTGGCTCTACTACAGACAGCGCTGTGCGACTTTGGGAAAGTCACTTAATTGTCCTGTGCTTCAGTTTCCACCTCTATAAATTAGTACAATACCCAACTACCTTATAGTAGTGTTTTGAGGACTATTTCATTTGATGTTTGTGAAGTGCTTTGAGACTCTTAGGTGAAAAGTGCAACATAAGTACAAAGCATTGTTGAAAAACAATGCTCTAAAATGAAGAACAGGAGTTCTTGTGGCACCTTAGAGACTAACACATTTATTAGAGCATAAGCTTTCGTGGACTACAGCCCGCCCACTTTGGGCTGTAGTCCACGAAAGCTTATGCTCTAATAAATTTGTTAGTCTCTAAGGTGCCA